>NC_060272.1:92133444-92212616 GCF_021613505.1 Equus quagga
TTCTTAGAAGTCTTCAATGATTCACCACAACTTTAGGACAGAGTCATGCAAACTCTTTATTTTCATAGCTTCATGTTCTGTCACCCTCCTCCCCACTCCCCTGCTCTCCATAAACCAAACGCCTGGCTTTCTCTTGCCTTCCTGTATGTGCACCTGTAAATCCCCACCTCCCGGCTCAGCCCTTAAGCTGAAAACTGGAGTTTTGCCTCAGGCCAAGTTAGGGTCCTTCTCTCTGCACATGCTCTTTGTTCCCCTGACACCCTGTCCCTAACTCCATTATGCCACTTACCATACTGAGTTGACACCAAGTCCTATACTGTGCATGGACTGTGGATCTTGCTCAAATCTATACTGAACGTTGTTCCCGCATATAGTCAAAGCTTGAAAAATCACTGTCAAAGGCGTGGAGGAATGAATGAATGAATGAACACATTAAATGGTAGACTCCCATCCCTGGCATCATTTTCATTGAGGTTTCTTCCATGTCAGTGCATGATTATCAGAAAATATGTTGTTGGAGAAATGATAACATCAAGATGGCAAGAGTCTTCTTATTATACTTTTTTGGGAGGGTATTAACAATGATGTTTACTTCAGCTAAAGTTAAACTGCATACACAGGCCATATACCATTTTGTAAGACTGTCACAGGAAAGGGAGGGACTAGGCAAGTTTTATGGCTGAAATTTTCTGCTGTAAAAGAATTAGCCGTCTAATAAAGAGAAATTTATAACCAGTTTTGGCATGAATGAGTCTTGGGGTGACAATGGCTTCATTCCCAGACCTTGGCTCTGTTCTGGGTGCATGTAACTCAGGGAAGTTGGCTATTCCATAGCTTCAAATTTTGATGGCATGCAACACTATAGCTTGGTAAATGGGCAACTCTCCATAGTCCCTTTGGGTGTAAAGTTCTTTAAATTACTTGACATACAATACTGGGTAAGTAATACAAGCCTTCTGTCTAGTCTCTCGCTCTGGGGAGGAATCTGTGCAAGTGCTTTGTGTTTTTGGTCACTTTCCACCTCTGCAACCTGACAGGGAACTCCACATGCTTTTTTTTTTGCCATTGTTGACACAGCAGAAGCTCCTCCTTGACATAGTATGGAAATACACGGATTGTATTCCTGGAAGAGAGAATATTTGAATAATAGGATCAGCATTGTCAGACGCCCGGTTTAGCATTTGCCAACAAGCAGCCTGACTCAAGTTTCCTTTTCCCAGTCAGTAGATTTACTTGTTCCTTAAAATAAGTGATTCTAGAATTGCCTGGATGACTTGTTGGTGTCATCGAGTGGATGATTTAGGTGTCAATATTTGACAGGAAGCATTGCTCAGTGTAGGAACTATTACTAAAGAAAATTTGGTGTCGTTCTCCCCAGATGTTTTTTAAAGCAAGTATTTTTCAGCTTTATATAAGCCCCGTTAGGGAAAGAGTTAACCTCGATAACCTCATGCAATCATTTGCCTTCTTAGGAAAAACATCTCTTTTTTTTAGTATATCATTACACCGTATGGCTTACAAATGCTGGACCTGCCCTTTTCACTTTTCAGGATGTGGTCTGTAAAAATAACAGCAACATGGAATTGGAAGGGAAATACCAAATGAGGTCTTTAATCATTCCCCCAATTCAGGAACCATTTTCTCAGCAGCGTGGGCAGGGCCCGCACTGCCTCATCGTGAACCCTTTCCACGATGGAGTGTTCACAGCTTTGGAATTCACACATTTTACTGTTGCTCAGTTTTCACTGTTAGAAAGTTCTTCCTTGAAATAAGGCAACAGTGGAAAAATCTAAATATCTCTGCCCATTTTTTGATTGTTTGTGGCCATATAGCTAGATTGGAACCTGGGGTAATGTGTAGGTCACCTGTGTAAGGAATGACTGCTCCCCCACAGTCACCCCGAGTTCCCGGGAGCAGGAAAAGAAGTCTCTCAGAGGCAAGTCTTAGCCTGAAGGAGTCAAACAGCTTCCTCCTGTTCCTGAGGCCAAGAAAGAAGTTTGGCTTGGACCCCAAAGTGAGGAGGCAGTCAGAGACTTTCCCATGGCAAAAGGTGATGGGCCCCTGACCACGTGGAGGTGGGCTGGGAGTGAGGCAGGAAAGTCTTACTTAGATGTTGCATCTGAGAGGTGACGGGCATGATGCTGGCTGGGCGATTTTAATTTACCTTCACAATATTTTTTTCCATTGTTTTGAATAATCATTAAAATTTTGTTGAAAATTGTATGGCATGCTTTGTTATACTGCAGAATTAGAGAACGCTTTTGTCTACTAGTAAGGAAAGGCGCCATAGTGGGGAGAATATTGTCCTCTGTCTTGATGGCAGTGCTCTCAAAGATTTCTTCCAGCTCTATGATCTCGGGTTTTGATGTTATGGTCCTTTAAATATTTGAAAATCTTTCCCATGCTCACTCTCTCCCTCTCTTCCAAAGTTACTTTGATGCTGGCATTTCCAGGCTGTGATTTTCGAAGTTGTTTGCAGCCCATTCACTGGTGTTTGGATGCTCAGTAGATTGACCATGTCCCACATACAAAGCAGCCAGACTGGAAATCACTTATTCTCCAAATGGACAGAAGCAGAAAATGTCAATAAAAAGGATACAGACAATGAAATTATGATGTTAGCTCTACCTATGTCAGGAATAGTTCAAGATCCTGGTTTACCTCCTTGATTTCTGCTAGAGTTCAGACCCAGGTGCTCTAGATGCTGCTATAAGTAACCTTGGGAGGGATGCTGGTGAGAAATTTTTCACGAGAGTCGTGAAAGTTGAGTTTGGGTGCTGTGTTCTAAGGCATTTTTTTCTGCTCTATATCATCAGTGAAGTATTAGCAGCTTCAAGGCTTTTTTATTTCCAATAATTCTTGGTTTGAGAACTTTCCCCCATAATCTGTATAACTGCATTGCTGAGGATATAAAAAAACAACTCGTTCACGACACGAAAACCTTGCCCAGGCCTCTGGATAGCACGGTTGAAATAATCTATCTTTGTTAAATCACAAAACCATTGTGTTTCCCTCGGAAAAACTGCTAGAGTTTTATTTTGGCCTCTGAGCATCTAGTGGCTGCTCTGAAAAATGCATCTAGAGGATTTCAAAGGAAAATGAATGAATGTTTCAAACCTGGAAGAAATTTCTCAAATGTACTAGGAAAGAGGGACCAATAAAGGACAGTTCCTCTTGTTAAAAACAGAAGGGAATTGGGACACACAATAAATTGGCCAGGTTTATAGTCACATTTATGACATGAACCTTAGCTAGCAAGACTGCGCAGTGGGTAGGTGGGGTGGTGCACTGGGCATGTCTGTACTCTGTGAAGCAGAGCAGACACTCAGGCAAACAGGCAGGCCCATCACCTCTGCTCCCAGATGGAATTGATGTCACAGATGGAAAAACTGTTTGGAGATTTCAACCCCATTCCACTGATTGCCTTACCCATCGTAAAACTTCTTTGCTGGTGACTGCAGCCTAGGCTTGGTTCTGGAAAATCAAGACATAGATTGACAGTTTGCCTGGGAAAGGCTGATGGGGTTCTGAACTAATCAGGACCACTAGTTCATCACTCTTCACCTTAAGTCAGCAACAGGGTTTTCCCTCAGCTGAAAGGCAAAGAAATGTAATAGAGTTCAGAGTTCTTGCAGTTGGGGATTAGATTATAAATGTTATAATCATTTCAGGTTTCCATCCTTTGGGATGTGACAACATTGAAGAAGGGATTCTCTCATTTTCCTTTCTAGAAGTCTGCATGGTGCTCTGATAAAACAGGACATCCTGAGTAACGCTCAAGAGAATTGGTAGATTTGGTGTTTTATGCGAACTGATGACCCTGGAGAAAAAGCAAGAGAAAAAGACAGGTGTTTGGTGGTTAAGATTTTATTTTTTCCTTTAAGGTTTTGTTTTTTCCTTTCTTTGCCCAGTCTTAAAATAGGGAATGTTCAGAATTCTTAAACACAGCCCCTAATATTGCAGTGTTCTCTCTGGCACATTAACCTTTTATTTCTCTCCCCAAAGGCTGGAGGAGTAGAGCCAGGCACTAGCCCATGCTCAAAATATGCGGAGATGAACGGCACAGGCTGTTGAATGCACGCGTGTGGATTTGTTTTGCTTACATTTGTTCTACAGGCTCTCTAGTGAGAAATAATTTATTGTGTGGTTCTAAGAGAAATTTCAGTGTTGTGTTGACTTTATCAGAATATGTCAATTTTAGGGCAAGTATAAAGTATTAATTAAACAAGTATTTATTGCATGCTTTCTATGTGCCAAACAATGAGTTAGGTGTTGGGTACAAGGTTGAATGCTAATGGAGTTGTATAAAAAAAAGGCAAAATGCAGGAAATAGATCTTCCTCTGGGAATAATGGAAAGAATTTAAAAATTAGCGTTATTTTCTATGTGGCAAGATAAGGGATGTTTGATCTTTTGATATGGATATTCAATGGCTTTATGATTTTTTTGTTTGTGGCAATTAGATCTATTCTAAAGGGAGGACATCCAGGATGTAATGAGAACATTTTTTCCAGAGAATGAAATCAGGCAGTTCCTTTTTGTATTGTTTTTAGAGACTGTGAGCCTTTCCTATCCTGGAGGAATGTGGAACTCGTTTTTTCCATGACTAATGCGTTGTTTTAATTTTATTTTTAAAATTATACCACAGGAAAATTGGCTTTTTGTGTTTGTGTTCAGTTTTATGAATTTTCACCACTGCCACAATCAGGATACGGCAGCGTTTCATCCCCTCCATACCTAATAATTTTTCTCTGGTTTGTTTGAAGAACCTCTGCAAGGGGCACTGTTTGATCCTTGGTAACTAACCTCATCAAACACTCCGTCTTCACGTGAGAAGGGACTTCACTTTGCCAGCACCCACGGTGTGAGTCAGGAGACTGCTGAATCTTATACAAGTGGGACTTGCTTCATTGTGTCTACAGCAAGCGCTCCAAGGGCTGACACCCAGGAGTCACCAGTTGTTACTCATGATTACTGATCATTACTCATCACCTTTAGCACCCTCAGTGCTTCCCTACAGCGTTCTCAGGAAAACCGTCAGGCCAAAGGGGACTGGAAACATCTGGTGAGATGGTGATGATGTTAGCAATATTGGAAGTTGAGGAAACAGAAAAATCTTTTGCATGGAAGCATGGGGTTTGAACTAAGGACCTGGAGCTTGTGCTGTGGGCTGTGGATACCACTGTTAAAGTTAAAAAACTAGATAATTCCAATAAAAAATCTCTAAAGTCTCTGGCAGTTCCACTATCAAGAAGTAACTATTATTAATATTTTGGCGTAATTCTTTTTTACATGTCTATTGCATATGTCTGAATATCTAAATGTCACAAAATATAAAGCAGTTATCACTTTCTCCATGGAAGATGAAAGTAAAAGTTTTTGGCCAACTGGATTATTTAAGGGATATGGTATAGGTAATCAATGCATAACAGTAATATTTAGTTTATAATTTAGTTAAGATATATGTTTAACTTTTGTAAAATAACATGCTAATTCAGAAACATGGCCTCTTTGAACACGCATTTCATAAAATAGTTCAAGTGAACTGTTGTCTTAGCTCCAGCTGCTGCTATAACAAATTACTATAGACTGAGTGGCTTAGACAAGAAATGTTTATTTCTTGCAGGGCTGGAGTCTGGGAAGCCTAGGATCAAAGTGCTGGCCAATTTGGCTCCTGGTGAGAACACCCTTCCTGGTTTGTAGATGGCCTTCTTCTTCTTTCATCTTCACACAGCAGGGAGAGAGAGAGAAGAAGAAAGCTCTCTCTATTCTCGGCTCATAAGGGCACTAATCTCATCCTGAGGGCTCTGCCCTTAAAACCTTATTAGCTCCCAAAGGCCTCATCTCCAAAGTTTATCACATGGAGGATTTAGAGTCTCGATATTTTTTTCAGCTTTATTGAGATGTAATTGATACATAACATTGACACATAAGTTAAGGTGTACAAAGTGTTGATTTGACACATTTGTAAGTTGCAAATGATGACCACCGTTGTATTAGCTACTATCTCCATTCCATCTCGTGGTTACCATTTCTTTTTTGTGGTGAGAACCTTTAAGATCTACTCTCTTAGCAACATTCAAGTATATGATACAGTATTATTAGCCATAATCACTATGCTGTGGATTAGATCCCAAAACTTGTTAATCTTATAACTGGAAGTCTGTGCCCTTTGACCTGATGTGGTATATAAATATATACAATGGAATATTATTCAGCCATGAGAAAGAAAGAACTCCTGCCATTTGGGACAACTTGGATGGATCTTGAGGGCATTACGCTAAGTGAAATAAGCCAGCCAGAGAAGAACAAATGCTAGATAATATCACTTACATGTGGAATCCAAAAAAAGTCAACTCAAAGACACAGAGAGTAGAGTGGTGGTCAACTTAAATTTTGAGGGTCACATTTAGTTCATAGCAGCTGTCATCAAAGTTTTCATTTCCTGGTCTACTTTTTGTGTTACCTAACGCAATTTCTGGAGCATATCATTTTGCTTTCTAAGTAGTTTGAGGTAGAAGACTTTTTGAAGTTCTGTCAGATATCACCATTGAAAATTTCATCCTAACGACATGTATTCATTCAAGTAACATCAAAATAGTTATTCCGTCTTCAACTTTACATTATGTATATATTTGTGAATTGTACAATATAACCTTATATACAATATGACTTGATTCTAGCTTTTAAATTCCTATTTTAAAATAAAATATTTGTTCTGTTAATTTCTACTATGGTAAATTAGAAAAATGGCCACAGATTCTTCTCATCTTTGAATTTACTCCCTTTTTCAATGTAATTTTGTAACCTCTCCCTGAGGAGGTAGAGTTTATTTCTCCACCCTTAGAATCTGGACTTGGCTGTGTGACTTATTTTAGCCAATGTGTCATTAGCGAATATGATACAAGCAAAAGCTTGAAACTGGGGTTTGCTTTCTTACTGCTCCTGGAAGCCCTGTGGCTACCACTATGTGAAGAAGCCCAGGCTAGCCTGCTGGACGAGGAGTGACAGAAGGGCCAGTTGTCTTCGTTGACACACCTGACAGCCAGCCAACTGCCAAATACATGTGTGAAACCATCCACTGTCAGCTGACCACAAACACATGAATGAGCCCAGCTGACACCATAAGGAGCAGAGAGAAAGCATTCATTAAATTTGTTACCCCAACAAAATCTTGAGCAAATAAAATGGTTCTTGTTTTGACCGACTAACATTTGTAGTCGTTTGTTATGCAGCAAGAACTCACAGATTTATCAACTTTAGACTTTGTTTATTGACTTCCTTGTATGGTGATGAGGATTTGGCTCTCGCATGCTCTGATCTCTCCGGCAACTTCGACTCTCCACCAACTCAATGCATTTATATTACGTCTCTTGGTTAATCTGAAGTCAGTGATCATACTGTTAGTATTTTCAAATATTGTACACATTAACACTAACTAGTCGTTCAGAACACTGCTTCCTTTTGAATTTTTCCTGGGGATAATTATTGTCTCTCCTTGTAAAATTTACTTAGCTTTCTATGTACCTTTTCTTTTTTCCAGATTCTCCTTCAGATCTGTTGACAATAAACAAATATTCTTTTATCAATGATCAAACATATCAGTTAATTTATCATTTTGATTTTATTACTTTTTTGGAGCCTTTTTTCTGTCCTCTTGATTTTGTCCAGTCTGTTTGCTACCTGGTCTGGCAACATAGCTGACACTTCGCCACTCTTCAGTGCTGGGTCCTCTGATTCTTGGATTTCGATGTCTGTCTCTTCTTTGGTTATCTCCATCCAGCTCCTTCAAGTACTTTCTGGTTGACCTTGAGCAAATCACCTTACTTTTTTCGTTCTCGGTTTCTTCACCAGTGAAGCAAAAACAATGCCTTCCATGCTTTGTCTCATAAAATTTCTTTATGAAGGGTGATGAGATAATGTCTATGGTTGCACTCTGTAACTTGTAAAGTTCAACATAAAATCATGTTATTACGTGAGAAAATTAGAAACCCGGATCAGAAATGAGAAGCTGTTACACTGGGTTCAAATGTGACCTTCTGCTTAAAAATCTTGAGGCCCAAGTCAGACTTCTGAGTGAGGGGCAGTGCGACGGAGGACCCGGAGCACTAAACTGAATCTGGAGATCTGAGTCTTAGTCCTGGATGTACCTCTAATGTAGTTGTGTGACTTTGGAATAAGCCACTAAGCCTCTCTGGGTTTAGATTTGCTCATCTGTAAAATGGGATATGAAGGGGGATCGCTATATGTCTTCCAGCATTAGAATTCTATGAGGTCAGCCACCTCTCATTCAGAGGAAGGCATTGTATATATACTGAATATATGACACAGAGTTTGCCATGGGGGAGAGATGGTTAAACGAATCTGTGACAACAAAGTCAAATAACACTCAGTAATAGAACTCTCTGATTTCATTTTCTTCCCCTGAGTCCTCAGAAATACTGTTCTTCCTGAACACAACGGAGGACCTGCATTGTCACTCCTCGCCTGGCTGCCTCTTGGAGGTGATGTCTAGACACGTTGGCCTCTAGACAGTAAGCTTGCCCAGGTGCCGGAGTTTGGGGCCACCTGCGGCATGTCTGCCCACCTCATTCCCCCACGGCACTTGCTAGAGGAGAGAAGATTAACTTTCTGAAAATGAAAAGGACAGAGAGAAGACGAGCTGCTTATCAAATATGCACATTTCAGATGGAACTTCACACTCAGTAGAAAGATGTTAGATTGCTGTTAGCTCTCTGGAGCGCTCCTGACAATGTGTTATCAGGTCATGTTTGCATGACAGAGGCAGCCCAAGCAGGAAACATTAAGTCATATGACTTCTAAGACGGAATCAATCAAGTGAGCAGTACAGCTCCTGAAAACTAATTTCACCTTCATAAGGCCTGGTTATCTGTGCGGCAGACACAAGGTTCGTCAGCCCCATTTCAGTCTGACCAGGTTCAGCACTGCATCAAGAATTTTAATGAACCGACACTGTAATATGTATGAAAGATGACACTGAGATGAATTCATGAAAAGCCAAGTCACCATGAAATATGAACAATTACTTGCAGGCTCCTCTGCCTACTTAGCTCATTTGAAATGTCCATTTCAAAAGCCTTTGTCTTGTGGTTCATTTGCAAGTTTGTGCACAGATTTGCATCATATTTAACCAGTTTAAAAATCAAAGAAGCTACTCATGACCAATAGTTCAGTGAGTGCTGGTTTGATGGGGTGGAGCCAAAGCCAGCCGGAGCTTAAATCTTCATTTGGCTATAGATGCACAGATGTCCTGTGTGGGGAGGAAAGGACTTGAAAAGGCTGGATGTTTATGCAGACTTGATCCTTTGTATTCAGTGTGGCCCTAAGCAAGGTCTTACTTTTTGGTCCCAATGTCATCATACTCTCTCTGGTAGTAATAACATTTATTAGTTTTCAGCTGCAAAACAGCACTATCAGGGATAATCTTATTTTGGAAACTTTTAAAATTTGTCAGTAGATACATGTGGAAATTACAAATAACCTTTCCCAAAAAATTTTGGCTTCTTTTGTATGTGGCATTCCAATCCACTCTCCAGATCCTGTACCCTTTTTGTGAATGCTATTGCCGCCATAGATATGCATTTTATATCAGCAGCAGTTATCTGCTGCTCTGTATAACTTAGGATGTTTCACATACATTAACCACAATTCTTACCTTGCTCTCAGAGGTTATGGGCCGTGTTACCATACTCACTTGGCCACACTTCCACTTCAAGCTCTTCCTCCCTTGCAGACATTGCTCCCCATTTTCCAGACACACTGTACTCTCCTAGCTCAAGGACAAGGTAAATCCCTTTCCTGTATCTTTTTTTAAACTTTCTTTATCTCAACTATAAGCTATTTCAAATATATAGACAATATAGAACATTCATGTATTTACTATCCATGCAACTACAGCACATTTTAGTATTTGACTCAGATCTTTTACTTAAACAAACAAAAACATCCATGACACACTGTTGAGCTCACTGTTGTCTCCAATATTCTTACTTCCCCTGACAAAGATAATTGCTATCCTGCACCTGGCAAATAAAACCCTCATGCATGCTTTGTTACAAATAAAATGTTCATGTGTTCCATTAAACAATATGTAGCACAGTTTTCATGTTATGTAAGTGATATCTTGCTGGATACACACTTTTGTAACTTGATTTTTTCTTATGATTATACTTATGATAGCCATGTTCTTCATGTACTTTATTTCATTCATTATTACTGCATAGTATTCCATGACTATCCTGTAATTATTTAACTGATTGTTTTTGAAGGAAATTAAGAATTTTTATTTCAAATATTCATTAGAGACAATGTTGCAGTCAATATTCTTCAACATATGCAGAGGAATATCGTCAGGCTACGTAACTAGATGTGTATGAAGTCGCTTGGACGGCGTGCACAGCTTCTAACATCATTAGGTTATTCTCTAATGTGATTGCATCAATTTTTAGACTATTCTAGTAAAAGAGAAATTTGTTTTCTTCATGCTTATGAACGTTGAGTATTTCTTTAATCATTTAAGGAATATTTGCTGAGTAGCTCCCATGAGCCAGGTTCTGTTCTAAGTGCTGAAGATGCGGCAAGGAAGAACACAAACATTGCTGCCCTCCTGGAGTGGTTTCATAGATTTTAATTTTTTTGCTATTTTGATAAGTGAAACAGTATCTCTTAATTGTTTTCATTTGTATTTCCTAGATTACTCATGAGGTTAAATATCTTCTCATGGTTTTTGGTCCATTCTGTGGATTGCTTATTTGTAGCTTTGACCAATTTTCAAATATTGGTAGTGATTTTCTTATTGCTGTGTAAATTTCTTTATTCTGGATTCTAAACCTTTATAATCAGTTATCCACTTTGCAAATATTTTCTCCCAGTCAATAACTTACCTTAAACTTTGTTTATGGTGCTATTATTGAACAGAAAATTTTGATATTCATTTAGTTGAGTCTATTCAGCCTATTCTTTTAAGGTTTGTGCTTTTTGTGTTTAAGAAATTCTTCAAAGCAGAAGCTTTTGGTATGTGAATTATTTGTTTCTTGTTTTCTATTTTTATTAATTTCTGCTCTTATTTCAATTCTTTTCATTCTTTCTATATTATTTAAGTTAATTTTTACGTTGAATTTCTAATCTGAGTTGAGCAATCAACTCATTCACTTTTAATCCTTCTAATTTTTCAAATAAATGCACTTATTTGTACAGTTTTTCCAACTTATCTCTGCGTCAGTTGCATCCTGCAAGCTTTATAACCATTTGAAAATTTTCATTGTAATTTCCTCACTAAAGTGATAAATCATTTAGGAATTCATTTTATTTCTGAAACAAATAGGGTATTTTCAACTCTGTGTTTATTCTTATTTAAATTGCCTTATGACTGATAATGATGTTTTCTATGATATCTATTCTATGAAATTTATTAAAACTTCCTTTGTGACCTAGTATATCATAATATTTTTGAAATTTGTAAGTATATATAAAAACAATGTATTTTTATTTGTATTTCTGCTTCATAATTCTTTGTCTTTGTGTATCTTAAAGTCTCTCTACTGTGTCCTCGTTCATGAGCAAAAGTGTACTTTGGTATAAAATTCTAAGCATTTTTTTCCTCTCTGCACTTGGAAGCACTTACTCTATTAATTTCCGACATCCAGTGCTGCTGTTAGGTTGCTATTGGTTTATCAATCCTTCATCGGAAAAATTCCTTTTTGCTAGTAGCTTTTATGCTAGTAGTCTTTTTATGCTTCATGTTTATGATACAATATATCTAGAAGTAGAGTTATAATTATTCATTTTTCTTGATTCTCAGAATGCACTATTGATTTTTTTTTTTTTGCTTCAAATTGGAAAATTCTCAGTTTTTATCTTTTCAAATACAGCTTCTTTATATTCTCTTGGTAGAATTTCTATTAGGTGTATATTTGAGCCTCTCAATTTCTCCTCTATTTTACTTTCTTCCATATATTTAAATTTTTCTTTAGCTTTCTCTCATTAGCTTCATTATTTTTTTTTCACTTATTTTCCCATCTTTCTGGCAATTATTTTGAACATGTTAGTCATAGCTACTTTAAAATCCTTATCTTCTCATCTGGATTATGTTTGGTCTAGGTTATCCATCATTTGGATTATCTGTTGGTCTGCTTCTATTGTCTAATTTTTCTTTTGGTTATTAATCATATGGTCATGTATTATTGTATGTCTAGTAATATTTTTGTTATATGAAAGGAATTGTGTATAAAAAAAACAGAAAATCTATATAAAGTTGTCTTTCAGTAGAGAGAATTCACCTTTCCTCTATTAGGCAGATAGAGTTCAGGCTGATTACCTTAATTTAATCAAGGGTTAAGCTGGGTCTGGAATGAGCTGCAGTTTTGGTAAGACTCAGTATACCTCTCCTTATCCCATATTCCTAGTGTGTGGCACTCCAGGGCTTACAACTGAGAGAGACTAATGTGTCTTCATCTCCTAGACTCTTGAAGATGGGGAAGAATAGGAAGATTCAGAGCTGCTTTCCAGAAGTTTTCAGTTTAGTGCTTTAACTTCCTGCCCCTCAACATTTTTGAGGGAGAAACTAGCCACATGTAAGCCCTTGAAGTCTCTTATTTTGTCATTCCAGACCTTCATGAATGATAACCTCTGGGCTGGTTTTTCTGTCTCCCAGTAACAGACTTCCAGCAAGGACCAAACCTGAATTCTGAAAAATTCCCATAATCTCTTTGCAGTGATATTTTTTCCAACTACAAATAATTTTCATCATCATCATTGAACAATTGCTGATAATTTTAAAAAGCTTGGTAGATGTTGTGTTCCATGCTGAACTCTATATTTATACTGTCTCATTTGATCTTCACGACTGTTGGGAGAATAACTGCTATTATTCCCACTCTATATTTGAGAGAAAATGAGTTAAATAATTTTCCAAAGTCTTAGCTAGTAAAACATAGAGCCAGGATTTGAAATGAAGAATGTCTAATTCTCAAGTACATGCTCTAAACCACTATATCATGTAGTCTTAGTATCTCCAGAGTTTATTTTTTTAGGTCCTATTACATCCTGACTCTTACCCCATGTTTTACTGCTTTATTTCAGGTACTTCTTGAAAAAGTTACCTGTATTTGCTATTACATTTGATCACTGCCTTACTCTTCATGATGTGATTTCCATTCACGTCGCTCTGTTGAAATAGTCTCAACAAAGCTCACCCATAGCTTCTTCTTTTGTTTTGTGTTTGTGCTACATATTTAAAATGTTTTTAAATTGAAGTATAATGCACTAAAGTGTGCCAAGCAAACATAAACATTTAACTCAATGAATTATTGCAAATTAAACACCCCTGTAAATACCGCTGCATTCAAGAGATAGAATATTTTCATATCCTGAGAGGCTTCTTCCCAAACCCTACTTCTCTTTTCTTCCCAACATTTACCACTGTTGCAACTCTTGGTGTAGATTAACTTGCCTGCTCTTGAACCTCATATGAAATGGAATCAGACTCTATGTATTTTTTATCATCTGATTTTTTTTTGCTCATGCTTTAAGAATCATCTGTATTGCCACATAGAGCTGTAGTTTATTTATTTTCATTTCTATTTAATGTTCTATTATATGAATATGCACAATTTAATTATTTTAATAGCTTTTAAAAGGGTATAATTGGCATACTATGAACTGTACATATTTTAAGTATACAATTTGATATTTTAACATATTAATTCATAAAACTGTCACCACAATCAAGATTATGAACATATTCACCACCACAAAAAGCTTCCCAGTGTGCCTTTATAATTCTTTCCTTCCATCCTGCCTGCTCCATCCCCAAACAAATGTTGATCTGCTTTCTATTACTACAGTTTTCATTAAAAATATTTTTATAAGTGGAATCATATAGCAAGTGTACTTTTTGTATCTGGCTTCTGTCATAGCATAATTATTTTAAGATACATTCAACAAAAATGTTCATCCTTTTTTATTTCTGTGTAATATTCTACTTTATGGACATACCAGATTTATCTACTCATCTGCTGATGAACATTTGAGTGGTTTCCAGTTGTTGGCTATTACAAACACAGTTGCTATAAGCGTTCATGTATAAGATTTTGTAAGGAAATGAATTTTTATTTCTCTTGGGTAAATGCCAAGGAGGAGAATGGCTAAGGCATATGATAGGTGTATATTTAACTATTTAAGAAACTGCAAACTGCTTTCCATAGTGGTTATGTGTTGTTTACATTCCCACGAGTAATGTATGAAAGTTCCAGTTGTTCCATAAGCTGACCAACACTTGGCATGGTCAATTATTTTAATTCATACATTTTAATAGGTGTATACACCTTTATTTTTATCCAGTTTCTACAGCTGGTGGAAAGTTGTATTCCAGGTAGGTTATTGTGAATATAAAAATAATAAAGCTTCTAAAAATAATGTGCAAGAATTTCTTCATGAACTTGGCAGATGGAAAGATTTCTTAAACAGAACACAAGATCCACTAACTATAAAGGAAAAGATTGGCACATTGGACTGCATTAAAACTAAAATTCTGTTCATGAGAAGAAATTGAAGTGTGTTAAAGCTAGGAAATACTGTCATTAAAATACACCTTTATGTAAGGAATATTTGGGGTATGATGGAAGTATTCTGTATCTTGATTACGGTGGTTCCTAGATGTATACAGCTGTCAACATTCATCAACATGTACCTTCTAACTAGACCAAGTTTTTTATGTAAATTATCCTCCAATAAAATTGATTAAAGAAAACCAGAAATAAATCAATAATGACACCAGTAAGGGAATGAAAAGGGCTTTGAATTGCTGAATTTAGCAGTCTTTCCCTAGTCTTCATTTTTCTTGTAGTCTCTGTGGCATTGGATGCTATTCACCACCTTTTTTTTTGAGGCTCTCTTGGTTGCTGTGATGCTACTCCATGATCTTTACCATTTTCCTAATAGTTTTTCAAAGTATTATTGGTTTTCAAATATAACTAGACCTTTGCAATGTGTTTGGCACTGTTCTAGGTTCTGGGAGTAGAAGAATGAGAAATCAGGGTTTTGCCTTGTGATCTCATTCACTGGCTCTGACCTCGATATGATTGGTAAGGATTGCCCAAGATTTTATGAAGATTCTTTTCTTTCTTGTTTTAAATTCTAACTGACAGTGATCTTTGTACCCCTGGAAAACAAATGAGTAGACAACCACAGGGACGAGTCCTGCCTTTTCAGCTTACTAAATACAACACTTGAGTAAGTTATGAGTTAACCTGTGGAAGCCTCAGTTACCTTGTCTATAAACTGGAGATTCTAATAATGCCTTCTTTCTTGGACTTTTAGGAATGGAAAATGAAGCAATTCATGTTGAGTGCCTAGTTCAGCGTCTCCCATGAATAACATACTCAAAACATTTTGTTGCCTTCCCTCCTTCTGTTCCCAGCCCTCCCCACCGTTCTTCTCCCCTTTCCATCCTTCTCCTTCCTGTCCTTTTACTTAACCTCCTTTTTTTCCTCCCCCCTTCTCTTCCCTACTCTTATTACTTCTCCTCTCTCCTTTACTCCTTCTTCTCCTCTTCATATGGGATTAAATTATACAAGTAGAGTTTTTTTTATATATAATTCCTTTCTATAATGCAGACCCACCTTATAGTACTCACTTATCCAAGTCTTAACCATACAATCTCAACTTAAATTCCATCATTTCTATGAATAAGGCTGGATGTGATCACTCATCTCCAAAATTGTTTGGCATTTTGTTTGTGGCTTATCCTATACCATCTAGTAGTGTTGTGCTTTGACTCTACAGCTCTCATTTTTAAATGTCAGCCATTTGAGGTCAGAGCCATGTCTTAGTCAGCACTCAGCATAGGCCTTGATCCTGTAATTCCTTAGTAAATATGATTAAATGAGTTAACAAACAATGTGTATGTATATACAACAATTATGTTCATAGAAAATGTCAGTCTATTATTTTGCTCACTATCTTAATCAGATTAAAATTTTCTCAAGGACAATATAAGGTCCTTAATAATTATTTTGCGTCTTCACTCTTTGGACCAGTGTTCAGTATAAAAACAGTGAGCTCCAAGAAGTCATGGATCTTTGCCTGGTTTGTCCACTGATGTATCTCAAGCACCTATAGCAGTGCCTGGCATATAAAAAATGATCAATAAATGTTTATTGCCTGAATAAAAAATATAGGAAGTTGCTCCTATATTTATAGCTGTATTTTTGAATAGGAAATGTCCTGTTAGTTGACAATCATGAAGTATTTTATATGAGAAACAGAGATAAACACAAAATTTCCTGCAAGTATAACATAATTACTAGAGAGCTATGAAGAATGACTTTGACATGGCTGTACTGTCCTAGAATTCACCAATGGTATTGTCCTATAAACACATTGCTTTTACTTGCAATGAGCCATTGGAAAATGAAATTAAGAGAATAATTACGTTTACAATAACAATAAAAAATACAATATTTAGGAACAAATTTAATAAATAGGCACAAGACTTGTGTACTGAAAACTACAAAACATCCTTGAAAGAAATTAAAGAACACCTAATAAATGGAAAGACTTCTTATATTCATGGCCTGGAAGACTTATATTAAGATAAGAATACACCCCAAACTGTACTACAGAGTTAATGCAACCCTGATCTAAATCTCAGCTGCGGTTTTTGGAAAGATTGACAAGTTGATCCTAAAATTCATATGGAAATGCAAGGGACCCAGAATAGCCAAAACAATCTTGAAAAAGAACAAACTTGGAGGACTCACATTTCCCTATTCAAAACTTACCACAAAGCTAGTGTAATGAACACAGAGTGGTACTGGCATAAGGATATACATATTCATTAATGGAACAGAATTGAGAGTCCAGAAATAAGCCCATACATTTATGCTCAACTGATTTTTTATAAAGGTGCCAAGACAATTCAATGGTAAAGAATAGCATTTTCAACAAGTGGCACTGAGACAAGTGGCTATCCAATGCAAAAGACTGACATTGGACCCCTACTTCATATCACATACAAAAATTAACTAAAAATGTTCCATAGACTTAAATATAAGAGCTAAAGCTGTGAAGTTTTTAAAAGAAAACAGACAGAAATCGTTATGACTTTGGATTAGTCAATGGTTTCTTGCATAAGACACTGAAAGCACAAGTAACAACAACAAAAACAAAAAAATAAATTGAACATGACCAAAATTAAAAACTCTTGTGCATTAGGGAAATAAAAGGCAATCCACAGAATGAGAGAAAATATTTCCAAATCGTATTTATCTGATAAAGGACTTATATCCAGAATATATAAAGAACTCATACAATTCAACAATAAAAAGACAGATAACCCAATTATAAAGTGGGCAAAGGATTAGGATAGACATGTATCCAAAGAAGATATACAAACAGACAATAAGCACATGAAAAGATGCCCAATATCATTAGTCATTAGGGAAATATAAATTAAAAACATAATGAGATAATACTTCAAACTCTCTAGGATATCTAGAAAGATGATAGATAATAACAAGTGTTAGTGAGTATATGGAATAATTGGAAAACTTATACATTGTTGGTCAGATTTTAAAATTATGCAACTACTTTGGAAAACAGTTTTGCAGTTCCTCAAAATGTTCAAGATGGAATTACCATATGATCCAACAATTCCATTTCCAAGAGAAGTGAAAACATGTCCACATAAAAACTTGTGCATGAATGTTTCTAGCAGCATTATTCATCATAGCCAAAAAGTAGAAACACCCCAAGTGTCCATCAACTGATGAAGAGATAAACAAAAGGTGGTGTATCCATACAATGGGACACTATTTGGTCATAAGACAGAATGAAGTATTGATTATGCTGTGGCATAGATGAACCTTAAAAACATTATACTGAGAAATCAGACACAAAAGGCCACATATTTTATGATTTCATTTATATGAAATGTCCAGAATAGACAAATCCATAAAGGCAGAAAGCAGATTAGAGGTTGCCAGGGGCTCAGAGGAGGAGAGAATAAGCAGTGACTGCTAATGGGTACAGTTTCTTTAGGAGGTGATAAAAGTGTTCTAAAATTAGACAATGGTGATGATTGCACGACTCTGTGAGTATACTAAGCACCGCTGAACTTTACACTTTAAAAAGGTGAATTTTATTTTCTGATGTTTTGACTATATCTCAATGAAGGTGTTATTAAAAAGCAGATGCTTTTACTATAAAACAAAACAAAACACACATCATTTATGAAGGGATCAGCTATTTAAGTCATATGTAAAAAACAGACCACAGCAGAGCAACAAGCCCCCCTCCCTCAAATTCTTCAATGAAGCATGACGTGATGACAAGTGACAGGCAGGCTTCTAGGCCGAGACTACATTAACATTTAGGTGACAACTCTATTCGGGATGCTTCACGTTCAGTAATACAGCGTACCTTTAAGGCAATTTAACTGTGCTTTTAAATGATGGTCTATTCATGGTTTCAGCTTCACAAAGATTGCTGTAATGTCTTTGTCTACAGGAACACTCATTAAATGAAAATACAGAGTTGTGTGCCTTTGCACGTTCATCAATATCAGGTTTCCCCCTGGGGTCTCTGCAGGGGCGTCTGACGGGGATATCCCTTTTAACAAAGAAGCATCAGCTGTGTGAGTTGAAACGTTATCCTTTCTGTGACTTTCACAAATGTGATGTGGGCTGATGCAAAGCTGCATTTTTCTCTCCCTCCCTTAGTCTGTGCATTACCCCATCCCAGAGAGTATAATTATTTACACTCTCAGTCTAGTGGATGCTTCCAACAAAACAAAACCCCGGAACGGGCTTCACGAAGTGTTTATTCAGACTTTTTAAAATAAGAAACTTGACAGTTTGAGCGGAAACAGTCTCCTTTCATGGAAGAACTTATACTGACAGAGCACATAGGCGCTCTTGGGGGAAACCTGGTCTATTAAAAAATCTTTGTGACAAAGTCTTTAAATATTAGGTATGTCCAGTTAATAATGAATCTTGTACCTAAAATTTTGCCAGAGAAAAACTAATATGGTGTCAAAATCTCAACAGTGTATCTCCATAATGCCTGGGATGAAGAGTATAAGAAAGCAAAAGTCTTACATGTTCAAAGGTCACACGCTTTCTTTCCAATTGTATTATTTTTCTATTGCTGCATAACAGATTATTACAAACTTAGTGGCATAAAACAACAGAAATTTGTTGTCTCATGTTTTTTGTATGTCAAGCTTTTGGCATGGTGTGACTAGATTTCCTGCTCAGCGTCTCACCAGGCTAAAATTAGGGTGTTCGCCAGGTCAACAGTTTCTATCTGGGCTGGAGTCTTCCAAACTCGCTGGTTAGAGGCTGAATTTACTTCCTTATGGCTACAGGACTCTAGGTACCCATTTTCCTTCTAGCCTTTGGCTGGGGACCCCTCTCATCTGCTAGAGACCATCTGCAGTTCTTTCCTGTGTGATCCTCATACATAGGATATTGGCTTTCCTCTAGGCCACTGGGTGCTCCATCTCTCTGATCTCCTTGTCTGTGACCAGCTGGAGAAGAGTCTCATCTTTTAAAGGGCTCATATGATTGGGTCAGGCCCACCTGCATAATCTCCTTATTTTAACATAATTAGTTATGGGGTAAAATCCACCACACTCACAGTTCTGGGGCTTGTGCAAGGCATGCATAGCAAGAAGTTGGGAAATCTTGCAGACCATTTTAGAATTCTGCCTGCCATATCATGCTTCTCATTTTGAAGAAATGAGGCTTCTTAATACTTAAATCAAACAAAGGCTTCGGGGTGATCCTCAAATGAATGATTGTGTTTGTGTGTAATAAAAGTCCTAAGGGTTGGGGCCAGGAGAGGGTGGGTCAGGTGAAAGATGAGAAAGACCCAGTAGCCCTGCTTTAATCACATGTCATCTTAGGTTTAGTTCCTTCTGCATCTGCCTTGAAGGAATCTGAATCTCTGAGATATTTCTGGAATAAAGAAGATCATAGGCAGTTGATTATCTTGCCTCTAAAAGAATATGTATATATATTTTCATGACTGACAGTCATTGAATCAGATCGCTAGGAATTTAGGTAACTTCTTGATTGATAAAGTTTTATTTGCTTTCCTCCTTTTGAACAGTCTTTAAAAGTATATGCTAATAGGAAGATTGGAAACTGGTGTCGGAGTCAATCTACATTCTCCAAAAATAATACGTCAGCAATGAATTATGCAATCTACATACAAATACAAACACTGTATACATGAGAGGATGCTCTCATGAGAGGACAAAGACAGTTTGCCCCTAGCTATCTTTTCGTCAATCAAAGAAGGTGGCTGGTATGTTTTGAAGACTTTGATGAGTTTGCATGATCCCTGGAACTCTTTACTTTCATGATTAGAATTTAAATTCAGAACAGTGAGGGAGCTGAGGCATTTTTCTGCTGGAAATAAAGGAGAGGTGAGGTGAGTGTTGTGCAGGAAAAGGGAAAGGGTTGGGAAAAGGAAAAGAACAGAGTCTCTTCCCAGGAGAATTTTAAAGCTGTTTCTAAAAAAACAACAAATGTGAAAATAAATTATACTAATCTATCCATTAATTCCTTAAGTTCAAAGCCCATTAAAACACGCCTCAGAGAACACTTGGGATGACCTGTTCTGCCCAATTAATTTTGAAGTATTGGAAATCAATTAGTTACAATAAACAGATCTGTTCTCATTATTTTAAGCAGCTTGCAATTAGCTTCATAGAAAGATGATTACGTTCAGGGCTTTAAATGTACAGATATGCTAGCATTGACAAAGCATACTGTGTACCCCTTCTTTCTAAAACTAAATGTCTTTTATCTTACCAAAACCAACTTCTGATAGGGAATTCAAACTTTTACCAAGTGGTCTGCTTTTTATAGAACTGATTTAAATATTGAAACACTGTATTTTTTCCTTCGCAGTGTGTGCAACAGAAACTGAAATTCTTCTGTGAATGTACACATAACATGGTACCAGTTTTTGCTTGTTACGCTTTCAGGCTGCAAGCAACATAGAATGAAATGTGTTTAATCCTTGTCTCATTCCTTTCAGCCACCGAGGCACTTGGCTTGCCAAGGTACCCCTCCTAACCACAGCCAAAAAGGACTCGCTGTTCCTAACTCATTAAATGCTGTAGATCTGCTTGGTAGGGTCTGTTGGCTTGCCTGCCTATCTGTCTGGTGTGCTAACTATTTTGCATCTGCAGTTTCCAAGGTATTCATTTGCTCACCAGAAAAAAATGATAAGGAGAAAAAGCATGATCTGCATATTTCCTATGTTAGTACATTGATTCATTATGTCATTTCTAAGAGAGGAACAATATTATGACTCATGAGAATGGAGGGGGAAAAGTGGAACATTTTATTTCTTTGTTGGTTCAATAAGTGTACATTTGGTAGTGACATGAACTAATTGCATAGTTACCATCAAATAACATGTTTTATTTTTCTGTAATAATGTAGTAACTAAGTAGTAACTTCTTAGGAAACAATCGTAATTATACGGTAATGCGATAATAGTGTTGTTTTATTTTTCTCAACAACTATGCAATTAACTGTACATAAAGTACAAAATACACTGTTTCTGAACTAATGTGCATGCTTGCCTGAAGGGTTTCTTCCTTGGTTTTCTAGCCCCCAACTGCATCTCTCCCGCATCAAACCCCTTACATTATTTAAAAGTCTACATTATTTAAAAGTCTAAACCTGAATGCTTTTCACAATCTCTCTTCTTCGAACCCAACAAGATATTCATCCTTTAGAGTTCTAGTAGGAGATTTAGAACTGAAGTATAAAACTTAAATCCCATGTAGGGTTTTATGTTAAGTAACACAGAAGCCACTTAGAAGGGTAAAAAGAGCAAAGCCAGAGGATGGCTTTAGGAACTGGCTCCAGAGTAACTGACTGTGGTGAAGATCTGAGACCCTCTTGGCAGGATTCACACTGAGCTAAGCCAAGACTCAAGGAGGGGCATACATGTAGCTTCCAGGGTGAAGAGGTGGGGAAAGCACTGTGCACTTCCTCTGCTGGACAATCCATGAAATACGCACAGAGCCTTGGAGGAGGGGAGAAAAAAGAGCTTCTCCTTATCTCAGTTGGCAGAGGGGAGTTGCAGGTCTCTCAAGAAATAGCATCTCTATAAAAAAGGAATATATTAAAATGGGATTGCTCTAAAGCTTGTTCAAAGAGAGAGAGGGAATCTGTTATTGGAACAAAGAAAGATTCACATAATAAAAGAGATTAGGTATGTTGCTAAGAAAACAAGACAGACGGGAATAAAAAAAGATAGAGAGACACAGAAGCACACAGACCAAGCCAGCAAGAGAACAGAGAATGAACAGGATAGAGAAAGAGAAAATGACAAAGAGAGAGAAGGAAGCACAGGCAAAGTCAGAGAAAACAAGATAAACAGAGAGACAGAGATCCAGAGAGGCAGAGAGAAAGGGAGTGAGAAGCAGAAGAAATGATACAAAGAGACAGAGAGAGACCTAAAGATGGAAAGAGAGTCACAGGGAGGGAGAGAGAGAGGAAAGAGATAGAGAGAGAGAGAGAGAGAGAGAGAGAGAGAGAGAGAGAGAGAGGGAGAGAGAGAGAGAGAGAATTATATATATATATATATATATATATATATATATATATGCATAAGACCCTTCTGATTTTTGGTCAGCCTTGTTCTAACTATTTTTGGAGTTGTATGAGGGCCAGAGGCAATGCTTCTGTTCATTATAAAATTGCATTGCATTTTCAACTTTTCTGGTTTGGTACCAAGAAATGAATCATACAGCCTCAGAGGAGTACTGTAATTTTTCTCTGTGGTCTAATTTAAATTCTCTATCAAATACCATTGCAACAGAGACTTTTAACATTTTGCATGATTTATACTGTTAATGAGCAAAGAACCAGAGCAGGTTGGGGTGTTCTCTATAAAGGGAATGGAGCAAAATAAAATCCTTCACATAGCCTTGCAGTATTCCCATTTTGATGAGTCTCATCCAAACTGATCACTTTAAACATTTTCTCTTACTTATTGCAAATGAAATGGCATTTTTCATTGTCTAGGGTACCTGGATAAAATTCTTGCCCACAGAAGAGAACTAACTGAATGAAGAAGAAGTACTCCAAAGGTAGAGGAAAGCCACAATGTCATCTGAATGACTCCAAAAGATAAGCATGCCAGTCCAAAGAAAGATAGGGAAGACACGAAAAGCTTCAAATATATGGATTCATTGAAGCCAAGTGCATTGGATTTGGTAGTCTAGAGGTCTAAATTATAGACTGCAAGTTCTGGATTTTCTAAAATATGGCTTGGATTATTTGAAAAGAATATTGCCATATATTGAAAGAGTACTTTGCAATGGATTACGAAAGATATCAAGAACCCAAGTTCCTCAAGTTTACCATGTAATCCTGTACAAGGTGTTTTGACCTTAGCTCTGTCATTCATAACCCTAGTCATCTTTTCACCACTTCATCCTACTTTTCTCTTTGGATATATAGATCCCTATTTAGTTTAAACATGAAATGTGAATCAAGTAAAATTGACAGTTGATTCAAGGAGAATTTGAAAGACAATGGGAAGTTGGTTCAAAACATCCACCCAGCAATATGAATGAGCCACGAACCCCCACCCCTATTCCATGTGGAATGTGCTGTGTAGGGAGCTCAGTTGCACCTAACAGAGTGTGCTCACAGTGCTTCACAATGGGTTGGAGCTTTATCAGTGTTATGGACTGAGTTGCGTCCTTCTTGAATTTAGATGTTGAAGACCTAACCCCTAGTACTTTAAAAAATTACTATATTTGGAGGCAGAATCTTTAAAGAGATGAGTAAATAAAAATGAAGTCATTAGTACGGGCCCTAATCCAATATGACTGGTGTCCTTCTAAGAAGAGGAGATGAGGACACAGACATGTACATGTGAAGACACAGAGAGAAGACAGCCATTTACAAGCCAAAGAGAGCAGTCTCAGAAGAAATCAGCCCTGCTGACACCTTCCTCTAGCCTGCAGAACCACGAGAAAATACACTTCTGTTGTATAAGCCATCTAGTCTACGGTACTTTGTTAGGGCAGAACTAGCAAATGAATACAATCGGTTATCATCACCTGTGCCAAGAATCATTTTCAGAGTGTAGGTATTCCTTAACTAATGAAAGCTATGCTTTGTCAAGGATAAAAGTATTTAGTATGATATTTGAGTATAAATTATGTTAACAAATCATCTTAAAACTGATGTTTAGAACAATAGTTTACTCTAAAAGTACAGTTGGGAGCATTCTCAAGAGTCCTCAAGTTTTCTCTTGCCATCTCCTCTTGAAGGGGACAAGCCCTTCTTTCTAGTCTGTACTAGCCACTTGGGGTAACAGCCGAAGGCCCAGGCACCCTCTCTCTCAGCAATGACATCCTCTCTCCTGCTCCATCTGCATGCTCCCTACAAGAGCAGAGAGGCTCTTGTCCCACTTCTCTGTCTCTCCTTCAGCGTCCTTTCTCTGTCCCTTTCTCCTAATGACTTTACTTCCTTTCTAACATCCTTCTGTGGAAGCTATGTCTTCCCTCTTGCCTCAGCGTTGATGTCATTTGCTCTCTATTTAGTACTCTGCTCACCCTTTCAGACTTTGGTTGACAATCTCTTCTCTCCTGAAGTTTAAACCAGTCCTATCCAACAAGTGGTCCCCAGAACTGGCCGTTACTAGTTTTGTTACAGGTCCACAAGGAGGTAAGGTGCTTTCAACAGAATATAAACTAACTATATCCCCAACTCACTGTTTAGTGTGGCTATTATATTATTTGATATACATTATTATTATTTAAATATTAGGAGTAGTAGCAGTAGTGGCAAACCTTTCTCAAAGAAGGAAACAGTGTGTTGATTTACACTCTGTTCTGGCAGAAGCTACTTATCTCGTCAAGGTCTGTACTTTAAGCAGCACTGGCCTACGCCTTCTATTGACCTCTTGTATTCCGTGACTTTGCCTTACCTTTGGAGCTCCAATGATCTTATTTCTTTTGTTCTGCTTTCTTTTCCCCAGTTCCTAAGTAGATGTTTCCCTGGTTTCTTCATTTAACTTTGTCCCTGTGAGCATCTCCTCCCCTCCTTTGAACCCTTTTCCAACTTGGAGTATTATTCTGCATATTGATGGCTGCCCATGAAACACTGTCTGGTCATCCCATAATTTATACCAGAAGAAATGTAGCGTTGAGCCCTATGCCAGATGTAGCTCTTATTGCTCTTAAAACGTGTGATAGATTATCAAATTCCTCTCCTCCTCAGTAATTCAATTTCACATTTTACTCCCTGGGCTTTGCCTGAATTTGTTCACTACTGTCACTAAAATGGTAAGCACATTGCACTATGCTACAATATGCCTTTTCATAATGTTTTAATTTGTAAAAAAAGAAGAAAAATGGAAAGAGTACTTGGGTATCAGAATCTCCAATGGAAAAACAGTTATTTCTGTTTTTTTCTGAATCCTTATAGAGTTCTTTCTAGAATTCCATAACCAACATATATACATGGATTAGAAGGTAATATTGATGACTTAGCTCTCAGGCATTTTGAGAAAGAGCATCTTTGGGCTCAATATCTACCTGCACCTCCATCTATACACAAGAGGATACTTGTTTCTCCCTGGGAGTGATCTTCGCAGGGGAGTTCTGTCGAAGCTCTGCTCTTGCTTCTTTCCCCCACTCACCTATAGTGCAGTGAGAACAGAGCATCAAGAGGCCCTGCCCTTTTTCTCTCCTTCCTCGTCCTCTTTTCCTTTATTCATTGGCAAATCTCTTTATTTTGCTTCAGTTCCTCAGATTCCTTCTGACAATCTCTCGTCTGCTGCTCCTTCAGTCTCAACTTTCTCCAGGTTCTCCACCACGTGCCACCACTCAGTGGTGTTTGTTCCAATGCTTCTCTTCTGCTTTTTAGCACTTGCTCCCATTATCTGCACTCACCCATTGTTCTTCCGTGTAAATTCTTGATTTTATCCTAAACATGCTACTTGAGATTGGATCACTAGGTTTCTGTGCAGCCCATTATGTCCCGTTTGCTTGGGGGAAGTATTTTCATAGTTCATGTTTATCTTAAAAGGCAGCACAGATGGTGGGCAAAAATATAGATTTAAGACTCCACATTTCGGATATTCCTTGAGTCTGTCCTTTCTTTTGGGTTTGGCCATAGATAATCACAAAGTCTTCCAATAAATGGAACTGGCTGACTGGGTGGACATCCGTGGAAGGGTACTCTTGGCAGTGGGTAGGGTGAGATTTGTGCAATGAAATGTCTAAACTTATCTCTCGGTCTGAAATAACCTGGATGCTTTATGATAAGCTTATAGTCAACTTCTTATTGCTTATTTTATTCTAGTTAATGTTGGATGCTGGCTCATCTATTTTACCATTCATCAATGTTGTTAAGGCAGAGGTTCTTACCCTGCAGTTGAGGTCAATTGAGCACAGGAACTCAGGACTTAGGCTTTAAAGTCAGACTGAATTGCATCCTAAATCTTGCTTTACTACTCGTGAGCTGTGTGGACAAGGGCAAATTATTTAGCCTCTCTGGGCCTCTGCTTCTCATTATAGCAAATGTGGATAATAAGGTCTTATTTCAGGGTTCTAAGGATCCAAACTCTACAAATAAACTTCAGTTTCTGCACTTCCTGTGGGAAAAAAGGATGGCTTGTGAATACATTTGGTGTGGTTCCAAAGAAACCTAGGTTATAGGGTAGATGCAAAAATCATTTTGGGAAAGCTTGGGGGAAATACAGACTTAGCCAGCCTTTCTCCAGAGCAGCTGTTCCTGAGATTCAGTGAACAGGCCTATTTGACTCCCTATAAAGAGAAATATGTTATATATATTAAGATGCTGGGAGCAATGAAAATAAAACAGTAATTTAAAATAGAAGCCCTAAATTAAAGATACAATGGCAGCCACTCCTACTGTGCAGGTACTTATTTGTACTTGAGTAGCTTGTCACAAGAGCAATTTCATGTGACTTCCTCAAGAGTGAGTGGCCTAGAGTTTTTAATTTAATGATTCCTCCCAATAGGGCTAAAGATACTCCAGATGATACGATAACTTTAAGGTGTTAACACAGTGTCCAACATATAGAAAATGCTCAAAAAATTATAACTATGATTATGAGTAGTTAATGTAAAGGCTTCAAGGAGGCCATGAATCCCCTCTGAAATTGCATGCTGATTTTTATACATCATATGCTTTTTTCGGAGGATGGAAACACATATTTCCTCAGAGTTTTACATGGTTCATAATCATTAAATATATAGAGATATTTTAGCTTCTGTCTTAAATGTGGAATAAACTCAGAGTCTCTGTTCATCTTTGGAGGTGGCTTGGGACTGATCTTAAAGCCACAGAACTTCATTTCAGGTTCAGAGTAAAGAAGGGTCAGGTACATGTTGGGTTAAACCATTGTAAAAATCCAGAAACTGGCCTGGAACTGAAGAGATGTTTAGGTGTGAAGATGTGATCCATCTGCTAGCCTTGGGTCCAGCTAATATGCCCCTCCTTGTGCATCAAGAAACCCATTAATTTGTTCTGTGGACTAATAAGTTCAGGTTGTTTCCTTCATTGGTGATCCTTGGAGTTGCCCCTTGAGAGGTGCTGGTAATTGCCAATGGTTACATGGCGAGACTATAAGTTTCTTGGTGCCTTCTCATATCACAAATTCTTGCTTTGGGACATTGCATCATGACTCCAGGATGTGGGACCTTCCTTATCTTTGACAGCTCAAATTATAGTTTATCTATCAGTGGCCACTTCCACATTGCCAGGTGGCCTCATTTCATCAGAAAAATACGTATCTGGCACTTTCTACTATCATACTTACTATTTCTGAATGGTGATGTTTCTTTCTTGCAGTAAACACTTTTTTTCCCTAAAAGTCAGTTAACTTCAGAATTATATTTTCTACTCTATTGAGCACAGGCCTTACTAAACCACCTGACTGCTTGCGTTTTTGAACAGTGTTGCAGTCTAGGAGTTTTGTTTTTCACTCATTTCCCTTTTTTTCATCTTTCAGTAGTAATTTTGTGACATGAAACATTTGCTGGCACCTTGGCTAACTATGTTCATGCATTCCTTTACACCTTCTAAAACTGTAAATGTAATCCAACACATGGCTGTCGGAGGGAGTCGGGAAGTGGGACACTGCAAATCAGAGGTGTGGTAGGGGAGATGAGTGTGCACAGCAGATAACTGTACTTGATTAGCTAGATTTAAATAGTGTCGGACGAATTTGCCAGGTGAAAATAAAAATTGTCAGTTCAGTTTAATTTCATGGTGAATCAAACAAGGAAATTAGATTCTGCTACCCTGTCAGTTTGACATCCACAGCAAGTGACAATTAGAGATGATGAGAGAACTTATATTTACTTTGAAACTCTTGATTTTCTGATAGGCATGTAACTTTTATTTACCCTTGCATTGCAGAAAAATGTGGCATAACAGTAGCATTAGTAGAGGTTGCTAGAACATTCAGGATATAGGCCAAAGAGACAGAAGGGGCAGGTAGAGAGCCCAGAGCTTGCTTTCATAGCGTGGCATAATCAGATTGAGAGGTACGCTGGAGAAGGAAAGCCTCTGTGCTGTTAGGCCAGAGGAGTTTAGAGATGAAATGCAGATAAAAACACAGTGGTCACACCTCTTGCTTCAGCAGACAAGATTACATTAGAGCAAGTCAAGGCTGGAAGGCAAGGAATGAAAGGGACTCTGACGTGTGCTGGGGCAGCGAGGCCATTCAAGTTGATTTTCATTTTCTTCATAAGCCCACGACCAAAGCGTTGAGCAACTTGGAGGGCTCCCACTTAAACACAAATGCATTTCCAGACATTCTCCCCCACCACTCCTCACACAAGAAAGTAGAATTTTAATTCCAAATTAGGGTTCAAAGAGCACAGAAAATTCGGTAGAACTGAAGCATGAAATGATCACACGGAAAGTTGCTTCCTTGATCTGAGCAAAAGTTCTTGGCAAGAGGTAGGTCTCAATAGCATGAGGAAATCATTTCCACCTGAATTTGCTTCCCAAAAGAAAAAAAAGAGTTTCAGGGTTGACTGCCTGCCTTTGGATAGCAAAGACAACATTGGGAGATAGAAACAGAATGAGTGGCAAAATGCGGCTCAAGGAGAGTGATAGAGCCTAAGATATTCTTATCTTTGATTTAATGGATATATACTCATTTTTAAAGCATCCTACATCTTGGGGATACAAAGGTCACGAGAAGGCCTGGGAAAGGTAACTGACACCTTTCTCCCAAACTTCACATGGATCTGGACATTCTTAGATCTCACTCCCTAAAAGGGCTCCCCTCTCTCTTTTTTTCTCTCTATTCGGTTAAGGAGGGACACAATTCTGACTCCAACCAGATATTTATTTTCCAGCAGAAACGTTTCTTATTTGCCCTTTCCCATATTAACCTCAGAAATTTTTATTATGATATAACCAGCACCTACTAAGATGATGGTAGAACAGTCAACGAATGAAAGTGTCCGAATGGATACTTTTGGGTTCTATTATTTTGGAACTGGGATACATGCCTGGGAGGTTTACCAACAGAAAACTAAAATCCTGAATTAGGAAAATTTGATAGCCACTTGGAACATATCTTTATGGTGATTTTGAATTTATTTCTTTAATCTAGCATGATCAAATTTAGGCTGAAAAGGAAAAAAAAGAATCCTGCATAATCTGAAGATGATGATTTCAACTGCTAATCAAATAGGACACGTGAGATTGTATCCTCATTGTTTGGAAATGTGATAACTCATGGAGGTTGAAGAGTGGAGAAAGGAAAATGAATTATTTCTCATCTATATCCCACCTTTTTTGGTACAAATTTAAAACTAGAAATTGGAGCATTACGCATTGCCTCAGCTATATAAATTTCTCAAGAATTTGATTAGTGCTTATACCAAATTCTAGTATAAGTGGAGTACACTCATTCTACAGTGCTTGTTACATGTAAATTCCAAAAGCATCTATTTAAAACCTCCTTCACTTTAAAAATGAGGTACCATAATGATAAACAACTTGAACTAGAAATGAATTAGCAGCACACAGCTCGACAGCCTTACATAAATCCTCACATTTCTACATCTTGTCTTTTATTGGGAGGCTAATTGATGCTTGAGTATATCATCTGAATCATACAAGCAAGATAAATATTTATAAGCGAAAAATTGTGTAATATCTGAGAAAGCTAGAAAGAGACTCTCTTACTTGGTCTTAATACTCACTCTATTCATTAACCACAAAACAGCTACTATCTATATATATAAAGTATAAGGTTATTTATCTCTACTTCTCCTCTTTGCTTTTCCTTTCACTTCATTTCATTTTATTTCTTTTCCTTTTTTTGCCAAAGTTTCTTTAGGGCAGTTAAATCCTTAGCAGACCATAACCTGCAGCTCTATTTTATTGATGGCAAATACTTGAAACTGAAATTTAATATATATTCTTTAGTTAATATTTTTGAGGGGTCCCTGAAGGAAAATACAGCCATAAGGCTATATGAACTGCCTTTAAAGAGTCACTCACTATAAAATGCTAAGGGGCATTTATCTTTGATGCTATCCTGTCCCACCTTGAAATCCATTGTGAAGATCTCTTGGCAAAATATGATATAAATAGCATCTCTCTGTGGTTTATTAAAAAGTTTCAAATTATGATTCCGACTTTCCCTGAAATAAATACGTTTCACTGCTAGCGTGTTAATTGCCAATTGGAACATTCTCTAGCTCGACCATAACACAATGCCACGGTTCATTACCTGCAGATACTCCATTCAGCGAGCCACTAGTTACATGCAGATATTCCAAATGACTTCATAAACACAGGAGCACATACTGTTAAGCAGTGATTAATTCCTACAAGACCATGTGATGCCCTGTAATTCTTTAACGGTGCCAAAGTGATCTATAGCATGGGTGAATACTTTGGCTAGCTCAGCAAATGCCCAAGAGAAGCATCAGGAACATCTCTCCTTGCAGGCATTTTGTGGGGATTTTATTCACCTTGAAAAAGGACCTACAGCTTGCACGGAAAAGATGCTTTAAGAAACTTGAACGTGTGGTTTCTCAGGGGGACTAAAGGGACATTTCTCTCCTCTTAAAGACATATGATTCTTTATGGTGTCCACATGATCATTACACCCAACAAAAGAAAGTGGGTCAGCTACCCTTTCTCTATTTCTCTGGCGCCATTGCTGGGAGAGACGGTGGACCCTTTTTATATATTTCGAGATTTTTTTTATTCATTTACAAAAAGGTTCTTCTAAGGATACACATCAGTAGCCAGTTCCATCAACAGCAGAGCATGAACAGAATGCATTTAGAAACCAGTGAGGTTACAGCAATCAACGTTTTTCAGCGATGCGCTCCAGTTTTAAATGAGAATTCTGCGGACTCTGTGATGTCAGACAGCGTATTTTGATTAAAACATTTCTTTATTGAATTTTTTATGGGCCCATTACTGGAGTCCCTGGGTACATATAAACATTTTTCAGGACAATGCAATCCAGCAGAGAGGTGGGACTAGGCCTGGAGTCATAAAAGAGGAAACATTAAACCCAATGGCTGGGGAGTGCACAGTGCCCTAAACATCAGTGACCCAGACTCTCCCTTGGGCCCAAGCCACTCTCTGAAGTAAATTAGGTGCTTAGGGAAGAATATGAATACCTGTGGGCACTGAAGATACAGTTAGCCCTGGGAGGGTCTTATTTCTAATATCCTTTAATAGTCGAAGCAAGCAAACTTATACGTACTTATTTATATGGAAGGCGTGGGCTCTGCCAAGCCCTGGGTTGGAGACAGACATTCAGGTTCCAGTACTGATTGAACACTGACTCTCTAGGGGCTTTTGACAAATCAACTGAAATATTTGAGGTTCAGATGTCTCCTTGTAGATGAAGAAATGAAATACCTGCTGGGCCGGGGTATATCCCTCCACGGCAAATCAGATAAGGGGAAAAACTGTATCTACAAAGCTCTCTATAAGCCTAAAATTGCATAACCAAGAGAAACTGCCATTATTTATTTGATGATGAAGACTTCCAATGAGGCCTTCAAAATCTTCCTTAAAAAGAAAACTGAAAATCCAAGGCTTTAGAAAACTACCCCTTTCTAGGCTGAACTGTTTGTTTAAAGGTCTGGCTGCCCTTTACTTACTTGAATCAGTTCTGGAAGTGATGAAGTGGACTTGGTAGAAATTCCGCAAAAAGTACACTCTGCTGCTAAGTAGGGGGCTTGTTGGACCCAGGAGTCGTGGCCAGTGGTGAGAGCTGAGTGTTCTTTGTCCTATTTCTGTAGGCTCTAACTGGGGAAAGTTGCTCACAATGAACATAGTTGTAAATTAAGAGCTACACGCAGTTCATGCTTTATGGGAGAGGAAATCATAACTTTCACCTTTTTTTGGTTTATTGAGGTGAGTTACATGGTTTTAAGGATGTGGGATGGCACTAAAGCCAAATAATTCATGTGCATTTTGAAAGAATCTCAGCTATCTTATTTTAGAATAGCTCCTATTTCTGTGTGATGTGCGTGTGGGCTTTATGGTTTAGATGGAGATGGGTAATTCTGGAACAAGACTACATAAATGATCCAAAGTAATGAGAAATCCTAAAGATAAAATAGATGGTTTGCCCAAGTCATCAACCGTTCAGGAAAATATACTTAGCTGATATTAACTCTTCAGCATTCAAGGGCAAGATTCTCATAAATAGTGAAGGGCTAGATGCCATCTCGGATCATAAAATATTGTTTTAAAATCACCACACTTTCTAAAGTGGTTGTTAAAGATGACTGGAATTGATACTGATGTGTTTTGTAGTTCTTTAGTGAAGGTGGCTAAGATGCGGAACTTTTACTTATGCGGAAGCACACACACGTAAACCAGTATATAGTATTTTTTTCTGAAGTGACTCCTAATTAAAAGAGGTTATAATCTACCTGATAAACAATCCCATTGACATTCAGTCTTTTCACACTTTAAAGCATTAAAAGGCTACCCTGAATTGATTTTGAAGGAAAAAACCCCATGCTCACATATTACATATCCTTATTATGGAATCAGCAGGCATTTTAGATGTTTATTCCAATTCACAACCTAAATCATAAAACAAATTGAGAAGTTTGATTTCATTGTGTAAATCGAGCTTGAAAGATTTATTCATTCTCAGGAGGATTTTTTTTTTCCTGAGTTTCATTTATAAAGCCAATAAACTTCTGGTTAACACTTACTGTAGTCCTGACTAGGAATGAAAGTTGAAGGAAATGTGGTCCTTGCTTTCAAGTTGCCTTAAGCGGGAGAAGAAAACCTTTAACTCTGCAATTACCAGGTTGAGGGATCTGGACCTGGAAAGAAGTGGGCTGTGGCATTAACATGGGGATCAGCCCACATGCTGGAGGGCCCTGGTGATGCTTGGTGAGAAGCATTGCAGTGATTCTGAAATCCCTTCCTAAGACAGAAAAAAGAAAAAGAAAGAACGGGTGAAAATGAGGCAAAGTTGTAGATGGCCAAGCAGGGAGCCAAAGGCACTTGACCTGAAAATATTTAGAGTACTACATGCATGACAAGCCTTGTGTCTTCCAGCACGGGCAGTTATAATGTTGAGCTGTTTTTCAGGTTTTTAAATGTTTTCATTTCTGATTTTTACTTCCATTCTTGATTCCTCTCAAATCAGGCAGACAAAATTTTGTTTTTTATATCAATCAAGCTTTGCACTGGCGTACTGAAAGAACCCAAACTTCTCTCATACTGAAGACATTTGAGGGTGTAATTTATTTGGGACATGAGACCATTGCTGTGTTTGGTCGTCTAGGCTATTTGAAAAAAAAAATGCCTAAAGTATCTGTTGTTAGCTGTGTTACTATGTGGTCAAGATAAGTGTCTTGAAATTCTTGAATACTGACTGGTCACTCACTGCTACGCTAGGTGCTGCAAATGTACAAGCACATTTTAGGAAAACCACCCTTCATGTTATTTATTTTGCCCCAAATATTTACAGGCTCTCTGACTCAAATGAACTTAGAAGACTCTTCTGGTGTGTTTAGTACAAGGCTTAGAGGTGTAATGGACCTAGTTCTTGCCTCTTTTTCTTTGGGCCCCAACTTGCTGGCCACTGGCCTTCTATAGGTTAAGTTGTCTCCTCGTATGATGGAGCGTTTTCCTGGCCTTTTTTACCTTATTTGGCTGCATTAGAAGATAGACAGATAGATAAGCGGTAGATAGACAGAGAGCGAGAGAGAGATAGAATACACTATCATATGGTAGAATACAGCACATCATATGGTAGAGAGAAAGACGTGGTCTACCCAGTTCAATTGCACAAACGCCTTTGTCAGCCTCCTAAACCTCCAATCCCAATTAAGTTGGTTTATCTGTGTGGTTTTAAATACTCCATTAGTCCTTAATCCAAAAGAGAGCTAACCTTTGTCAGTCTAGAGGTGGGTTTTTGATGGAGATTGTTCTCAGGGGCATTTAGAGTTTTAGAGGTCCTTGATAATGTCCTAGTGCCTCATGGCCAAATGTCCATTGGTTAATCAGTTCAAACCTACTAGAGGACTCTCCCATTTTTCTGTCATACATTTCTTGGTGTAACTCTAATGACAAATGGGCAAATGACCTTTGGGAAATATTTTTTTTTTTAACTTTATTTTAAAAACCTAGCATTATACTGTTACCCTATAAGATTGGGAGTGAGGGAGCGGGAGGAGATGTGCCGTTGCCAGGTTCAATGTGTAAAGGTCTTTCGTTGAAGCTTCTTTGGAATGTGGTAGTGCAAACAGCATCCTGGTACATAAGGACTAAGAAACAACGATTCGGGGATTCACTGGGGCTAGCTGTAAAGCATCAAATTACTTTCAATGTGTTAGGCTATTTTGTTTGAAAAACCTTTTTTTGGTGTATTATTGTACTTCATTTTTCTTACATGGCAGGGTTCCTTTCAGTCCTCAATGTTTTGAAATAACATGAAGATTGAGGAAAATTTGCTCTTTTTTTCCACAGGAAATAATAGAACAGAAACCCATTTTTTACTAATTGTACCTGTCATACAACTTTAGAACTTAGAATTGTTTTCTTTAGAATGTCAATGCACGAATATCTATGATTCGTAGTGTTTTTCGGAATTTGGAATGTCGAGCTAACAAACAAAAGGGAAGAACGCACTGTGTCAGCTCATCCTGACTCATTATATGATTAACTATGTGCAATTAACATGATGGTGAGGGGGAAGCAGCCATTTTTTTTCTTCTGTCTGATTTCTTTATATGGACATACAATGGCAAAGCTACAACCCAATTTCTTATGGATAAATGAAAAAATTCCCCAAATATTAAGAAAGAAATAGCATAGGAGCTCTTAATCCTTCTTTTGACATAGATTTTGAGAAGGTCCTGGTGTAATTCTCTCCCCAGTTGAGTACAATTTTGAGGTTAATGCCTGAAGGAGTGCATGATTCCCTTTGCTCATATTAGTGCTAGAAAAGGATTTAGCTTGACTGTAAGGGGCTGTGGAATTTAATGGTACCTGTTTTAAGATTTTAATCCGTATGGTATAACTAATTTGTAAGGACCAAGAAAACTACAAGAGAGTCTGAGCTTTAAAATTTCATTTTGTTTTTCTTTTAAGTGTGCTTTTTAGGTTTGAGAAAGCTTTATTGGTTCTGTTCTTCTCCAGATGGGAGTGCCGGTGCTGATAACCACTGCTATTTTCTCCTGGAATTGAGTCTTTGAAACTGAAACCACACAACCCCAGTTGTGAGGATTATGATTTTTCCACTTAACCACATTGACCAAATCACGTAAATGCAAAGAGTAGCCTTTATTTACATTTAGAATATCTCTCAGGCTGTATTTACCTATCTCTCTCTCCCTCTTATATCTCTATGTCTATCTTTAACTATTTCTGTATCACAGTTGAAAAAGAGATCTTTTTGGTGTAATTGTACCTGGAATAGCAGTGGCTTGACAACCATTCTCTTGCCTTTACTTTTTCTCTGAAAAATGTAGCATAGATGAGTATGCTACATCATAGAAAAATGTAAGAAACTAAACTCACCAAATGGTATATACTAATGGAGTCCAGTATTTTGTATACCACTTATACCTCAATAAAGCTAGGAAAAAAAGAGAAAACCTTAAGAGAGACAAAATGCGCATTTTTTTTCAGAATTTATAATTCCCAATCTATAAATTAAAATACTTTACTTTTTTCTTTTAACTATATTTAAGAAATATATGTTAATCACTACCCAAGGTTATATGCTGGCTTTTAGTATTTTATAAAATAAGTTGATTAAATGGTAGCAGAATCCGTGAGGATTATTACAACAAAGTCCCTTGACCTATACAGATTTCAGTTGTATTCAGTTTTCACTGGACGCTTCTCTGTGAGTAGTGTCTTAAAGATTATACATCTGATGGCAGAGAAAATCATAGTCTAATAAAAAAGTGCTTTGAATAATGTTCAGATTTGAATTTTAATTCTCACTTTCAAGAAGCCAAGTTAAAAATAAAATTAAGAATAACTTAATTCTAAATCTTTGGCTTCTGGGTCAATAATAATTTATCTATAGTGTTTCTTCTGAGAAGAAAGAATGACCCATTGATTGCCACTTCCAGGTTGCACTATTTAAGGCATTTCCTTTCTCTTTGTCGTTATTCAAGTTATCTGTTGCTGTGTAACAAATCACCCCAAAATGTATTGGTTTAAAACATATTTATTATTACTATCTCTCTCTGTGGGTTGACTGGGATGGTTCTTGCTCATATTCTCTCGCAAGGCTGCAGTAATCTGAATGTCCAAAATGGCCAATTACATGGCAGGCAGTTGATACTGGGGTCAGGTGGACCTCATCGGGACTGTTCATCAGATCACCTACACATGCTTCTCCATGTGTAGAAATCTATGGAAAGTCATTTACTCTTTGTGGCTACTGCCTTTCTGAGTTCACATCCAAGTGGCAGTGGCAGATAGGCTTGGGGTCACTATTGGTTTTTATGGCCAACAGTCAGGAAGGAAAGCTGATTGCTGCGCAGGAAAGAAAGACTAGCCGAACCCACAGGACCTTGTTGTCTCCCTCTCCTTGCCTCTAACCAGTGTCGATATCCAGAGTAGAACAGCTGTTGTTTCACTTCACCTCTCAAATCTCATGCATCTTCGCTTTTAGCTGCCTCTCAGCTGAAACCATACAGAGTAGGGGATCTGGGAAATGTTGCTCCCAGTATAAACAAATTGACAAAAAGAATAACCTAGCACATTTCATTCCTTGTCAACCTGTATCTAGCCACAGTTCTTTGATCATATTTAAGTTTCAAATATAGACAGTAAAATCATGCCTCTCATATGCATCTGTCTTCTTTACAACTGAAAATGGGCTAACTTTCTCCCTAATTGAGGACTTACAAAGCCCCTCTACATTTATTTTATTTATGATTGATGTTTATTCCATCTCCAAGGCTGAGCTTACAAAAATTGCCTCCTCCTAAACTTTCCTTCTAAAAATAGCAACAGTTATGAAGAGCTTGGAATATAGCGGGAAATTGTTCCTAATCCCACTATTAAAACTGCACAGCTTTGTAAATTTGGTATACTCCTTTCCAAAAATTTCTCAGTGTGATATATTATTATATATCATGAATTAATAATAGGCATGCAGTTTTAATTTACCATTCAGTTTGTTATTAAATTATCACTATGTTTTTAGGTTGTAACATAGCCTTCATATAATGGCTGCATAATATTCTACTTAATGATTATGGCATCAATTAATTTGCTCTCATTCTGCTGATGCATATTTAGATTGCTTACAATTTTTCACAGATACAAATAGTCCTATGTAGTCAAATTTGATGCATTCTCTTACAGGCCTATGAAAGTGAAATACATGAAATTTGTACAATATACTTACAAATTATAAGAAAAATTTCATTCCCAAAAGCTAAAAAAATTTATGAAATCCATGAATATGCTTCTTTTGAGACAATGTTTCCAACAGTTATTCACAGAAAGCTTTCGTTCTTTTATTCACAGAACAATACTGTTGAATAGCTTAATTCTAGCAAGTGACTGACTGAGGCTAAACATTTCCTGATTTCTTCCTTTTTTGCAATTTTATTACATTTGTGGAACCACTGTTTTTTACTTGTATCGGCAATTTAATTTTTATATTTTCTACAAATTTTTACATTATTTATAAGATAAATAGAACATTCAATAATATATCAAAATAATTGCACAAACATTGCTGAAGAGAAAAAATGATGACAACACTGCCAAATCTGAATGTTTCCAAGAGGGAAACTATAGTTTAAAATGTTCATTCTTCAGCTGTTGTACAGATGTAAAAAAAGTTGAAGCAATGAAGTGATTTGGGTTGTTGTTATATAATGAGTGTAGAAGTCTTATGGAAGTTGAAAGTAGAAAAAATTGGGTGCTTTCCTAGAATATGCCAATGACTTTTCATGCTTGTCACCTTTCCCATATTGTGGAACTTTTTAGGATAAACTAGTGGATTAAATAGTATGAACATTTTATGACTCTTGACAAATGGAAATACAGTGGGAGGGCATATAAATCGGACTGTGATTAGATGGACAGAGAAACGTATTCTGGAAAATATGATGCATGAGCTGAATTTTGGAAGGAAAAGAGAAATTAACTATGTAAGGGTAATGGAGATAAGGAATAAACTACATTCCAGGCAATTTGAAAGACAGAAACCATGTGATAAGGTTGGGGAATTCTTAGTAGCTCAGCATGGCTGGAGTGAAGGTTGCATATGGCCGAAGAGTGAGTGGGTGGAAGCAAGAGTCATGAAAGGTCATATGAACTGAACTAATGGTTGATCTTAATCCTGAAAGCACTGGCAAGTTCTTCAAGAAGGCATGTGATCAACATGACCAGATTTATTTTCAGAAAGATTTTTTGGCAGCTATGAGGAGTAGAAATTGGAGAAACTAATGAGAGACCAGTTAAAAAATATACTACCATAATCCAGGAAAGATAAAATAAAGGAATGAGGAAAGCAGTGGCAGTAGGGATCAAGAAGAAAGGATGGCGATAGACAGTATGATGGAGGTTAAATCCACCAGAATTATGGCTTGTGTATTTAGATGGGGGGAGTGAGCAATGAATAGGAAGTGTCTAAGGTGACTTCTAGACTTTCTCCTTGGGTAACTCAGTTCAGGGTGATGTCCTTCTCTATGAGAGAGAGAACACAGATGAAGACGCAGTTTTATTGGTATATGTGATGACTTCAGTTTCACCCCTAGAGTTAGACACACTTATATGATATCTAAGAAGAAAGAAGAAATATGCAGTAGATAATTGGAGATACGAATTTTGGGGAGGAATTGGAGAAATAAGCTTGGGTAGTGTTGGTAATAAGGAAATTAATCTTGAAAAGAATATTTGGATGAGATAACTCAGAGATAAAATGTAGAGGTAGGAGAGCAGAGGGCCTGGGGCAAATCCTTGGAGGGATATAGATTTTGTGTGGCCGTGAAAGGAATAGGAAGTATCAAAGAAGGCAGGGAAAAAGCATGGGAGCTGTAAAACCCTTTAAGTATTTTATTCAATCTATGTAAGAAGGCTTTCCAGTTTCTGAGTCAGATAGTCTGGGCTCCTGTCCTGTTTCTAGGCATGTGGCCTTGGCTATACCAGTTAACGTCACTGAATTCTTATTTTCTCAAGATGAGGCTATGGCTCCTGCTGCCTGGCTTATAGGTTTATATCAGATGCGGTGATAGATGTGAAAACACCTTGGGAACACTCCAAAGTACCATATAAATGTAAAATTTTACTATTATTTTCTAGACAATGAGTTCTCTTAACTACGTTTGCCCTTTCTTTCCTCCTTTCCACTGACTGAAATGTTAAGCGGCTTAAAATTTCAGATTTCTGTTACTGTATCATCCTCACATTTAAATAAAATTACTAAAAAATGTACAGGACTGCCAAATAGTCTAGACCAAGAACCCCTAAGATATAGAAGAGAGGACACACTACATTTTTAAAGATTTAGTATAACATACACTTAAGATCAGGCTGACACTGGATTAGTACTGAGAAATTTGGTCTTTGGAAATTCGGTTATGTGTTTGGTATCACTGTAAATGCCATTGGAGGAAATGGGATTTCTAATTCAAAGTGGATGGCTGAATATAAATATAGTCTTAAACTTGTGTCCCAGTGTCAGCGATGCCTGAAGGCAAATTTAAAGTCAGTCGAATTTGTCTTACTACCTGCTTCCACTTTTTACAGATTTTCCTCCTATTTCAGTCCTGTCTACTACCTTTTCCCCTGCTTACCTCCATTCTAAAGAATTTTTCTGAACCTGGGGAATATAATATCATGCATGTACTCATTTTCAAGTGTTAAAATATGAATATATTATTCTTAAAGGCAGTGTTTCTCAAAGAGTGGGTTGTGAACTACCAAGACTAACTGACTCAGGTGATTTTGACTCCTAATCCCATTGGAGAAATACTGCTCTAACAGTATTTGTCTCTTTAAACATGAGTGCAAGAAGAATTTGATATTATTACAAAAGAAATGAATGAGACGTTAGAGTTTAATGGAAACAGTGCTTGGAATAAAAAACCCTTGATTTTTTTTCTCACTAACTAGATACGCAGTGTTCTTAGCTAAGTCATTTAACATCTTTGAAATTCCATTTGCCTATATTCACAATGGATACAGTAATTATAATAAAGCGAGTAATAAAAAAAATCTGCTCAATCTCACTTGAGTGGTTGTGACATCAAGACAGAGGGAGAGAGATTGTTGATCAAAGTAGTTTAAAAATTCTAAAATAACAGACCCATTGATCATTATCTTTATTTCAGCTAATGATGAAATATTTTGAGGCAGACACATTTTAACCCTTTTTATATCAAATTATATATTTTACTAATTCTCTGAAAGCCTGACCTATAGATATCTGGAACATATAAAGGCAAATGCAAAATATTAATTACACATAGCTGAAACTACTTAGAGATTTCAGTTTTTATCGTTATAGATATATTTCAAGAAAAAGCTTAATATTGTATCAGAATTCCTAGATAGGTGCTCAATAAATATTTATTGAATGGACAAATGCATTTGGAATAGATTTATTTTGTATTGTTTGCACAGAGGTATTCCTTTTTATTATATTTTCTAACAATTTCTCATAAGAACAGAAAATATGAAAACTTTGTAAATACCTTATTGATGGAGCATCATGCAGAAGTATTAATATCAGGGTGACAGTATATCAATAGTAATATGACTAGTGCAGAGAAATTCTGCCTTGAGGTTTATGCAAGAATCCACTTGAGCTTTATTCTTATGATTTAAAGGGTCATTACCTATCAATTCAATTGTAATTTTATTTCAACAAAATGAGCATATGTCTGTCAATAACTTTGTTTATTAATTCTTTTAAATAAACCCATAACATTCTTAAGGAGACCAAATCTATAACCATTGCATTCCTAAGGGAACAGTTATTTTTCACTCCTATGGTTGACATTTTATTTAAGTGTTTTCTAAAATAACATTGAATAGTTACTAAATATGGTTTTGCATTAAGGAGTGAATTTCCTTATGTTTGGTTTCTAGTGAGTATTGAATATTAGCTAGTCTCTCAGTTTAGACTTGAAATTATCTGCCAATGAATATTAGTAAATATCGTAGAATCATTTTGTTCCCAATTCTCTCCCTCTTTCTCTCCTTCTTGCCTTTTCTTCCTTCCTTTCACCTATCCATACATTCTTGATTTCTCTCATAATTGTCTTCTATGCACTACAAGTGTATCAGGTGACAGAACAGACTTAAAATCTGTGGTTCTCAGCTGAGGACAATTTTGTCCCCCAGGAGACATTTGACAATATCTGGAGACATTTTTGCTTGTCACAACCAGGGGAATGTTTATGGCATCTACTGGGTAAAACTAGGGATGCTTCAATGCAGTTTATACAGAAACTGATAAATAATAATGCACACCTGAAATTTCACATTATAAACCATTATGACCTCGACAAAATAATAATAAAAACAAAACAAAACAAAAGTAGGGATGCTGTTAATCATCCCACAATAAAAAGAACAATTTCCTACAAGAAAGAATTATCTGTCCCAAAATTTCAGTAGTGCTGAGGTGGAGAAGCCCCACTTTAGTTAATTTCTAGCTTTACCGCATACTCAGTGTTGGCATCTTCTCTACAATGTCCCCAGCGGGTGCTTTCTGCATGATCCCTCACGTCTTCTAATATGGAATTTAAGACGTTAAGTATACACAATCTCCCTCCACGTGCAGGAAGCCCTGGAGTTTTTGTATTACTGCTTGGAGGTTTCTATTTCTTCTGAGGTCATCTTAAATCATCTCACAACAAAACATTGTTTTCTCTGTGAGTGATTATTGCTGTTTATTGACCACACTACTATGGCCGTACTTTATATTATACATGAATACATGCAAGATGTTTTATGTTTTGTTTCAGTGAGTGTGACCTTGTGAGAGGAGTGAGAGGTCTGGTTTGTGCTGTGCGATATTGTTTGTGAATTATTATGGATAGTGGCTGAGAGCACGAACTCGGAATCCACACTCTTTGGGTTTGAAAATTGGCTCTAATGCTTATTTTCTGTGTGAATCTGGGTGAGAGTACTAACATCTCTGTAAAATGGGGATTTTACACGGGATCGTATAGATACCTACATGGATGTAAGTGTTGAATGAGTTACTCCTATATTTCATCGATACAAAGATGTTCTTGATTTAAAGGCTCAGCCTTATTTTATGTACCAGTAATAAAGAGAAAATGCTACCAATTAAAGTATTATACACCATCATGTATAAGGCATATAAGTTGTTAAAATGTGAAAAAAATTTGCATCTGCGAATTATGAAACACGGTGTATATATGAAATGTTTAGAATTGTGCCTGACACTGAACATGCTCTAAATATCCATTGGCACTTAAATTGATATATGTATAATAAATTCCCAGTATGAGAACAGGCAACAGTGTTCAGAAAACACTCCAGAACTGCCACACGGCAATATCCTGCAGAAGAGGATTTTTTCCTTTCTTTTTTGACTGAGGATGCTTCTATTCACATGTGTTTTAAAGGGCCATTTGTGACTTAAGAATATTGATTATGCTATTAGGTAAAGAACCCATTGAAAAGATAACTGCAGCCAACTAACTGTAAACATTTAATAGGGTGAGGAATTGTGGTGGAATGTCCTTTATCTACTTCTCCATCTGATTTTGCTCCGGGTCCTGTGTCATAGCCTGGTACACTGTCTTGACTGCCTTGTGTAAGAGCAAACCCTTCTCTTGGGCTTTCACACCGTTCTCTATGAACATCTGTTTATGTTCCTCTCTTTATTCTGCACCTTAGTTTTTCTGGTATGCCTTCTCCATATGAATATCAGCACCTAGAGGACAGGGGGCAGGTGTTAATTGTCTCTGTATACCTCGTCTCTGACACAATTTCAGATACAGACTATGTGTAAATTTATACTCTACAACTTGTTAGCCTCTTTTGTACCATAAGATGTAGAAAGCATAGATGTGCCAGGACCAGAAAGTAGATTAAGTCAATTGGTGAAATAGTCTCTAAAAGACTGATGTGAGGCCAGAGTTGGATGTCATATTGGGACATAGAAAGCATCCCTGGTCAGAAAGTATTTTTGATGATACTTCCATTAGTCCCATATTATTATAAACTATTGACTCTGAGGAAACCATAGCATTTGACCTCTTCTTTTGCTCCACTGGGGAGCTGGCTTCTGGCTTGTCCTTTCTCTTTTGCTTCCACATCTCATTTTGACACAGCTGATGCAACTGGAAGGTGAAGACAATGGTAGAGGTCTAAAGGGTTTGCCAGAGATGGTGATTAGATGTGTAAGCCTGCAGGGGTGCACGTAGAATCATGTCTGTGGAATACAAGATTACGTCCTGGGGTCTGAGGCAGGCAGACAACAACACAGTTGGGAGATAACGGCTAGGACTCTGTTTCCCAATGATCAAGCCCAGAAGGGAGAGACATGCATTCCAAGAGCAGAATGTTCAACCAAGAGGTTTGAAAACAAACCAAACCAACCTGTTCTGGGATTTGGGGAGTGCAAAAATGCACTCCTAAAATGGAGCTTCAGCCATTGTTTATAAACTGTGGTCTCCTTTTACCTAAGAGGGGTGACACTTATGTCCACAGCTGCACAAGTCTTATCAGACGCGCTATTTTGCTGGGTGAAGCTCTTTACCCACATCCAGTCACATATCAAGGACAATAGCAGGCTGCTAGTTGCCATGTGGCTTTTTGAACCCAATATACCATCAAACATAATCTAGGAATATAGTTCATGGGTTCAGTGTTTTCCTGTTTGTGCCAGTAGCTTTCAGAAACTTGGGCCTCTACCAAGAAACAGTAGTAAGAAAGCCAAAATATAACTGTAGTAGAAGAAAAGATTTTACTAAGCTAGTTACTGAATTTTGGTAAAGGGCTCAGGATTTTTACATCCTAATTTCTCTCCCTCTCTGAAAGGACACTTACTTTAATACCTCCTGATCCTGGTTTTTATTTAGGCATATGGTTGGAACATGAAGATAATCTATTAACAGCAGATGCACACTTTTTCCTGGACGTCACAGTGGGGATGCTGCTGTCTCAAGAAATCATTAGTAGAATTTAAAGTCTCTCCCTTTCAGGTCATAGGTTTGAAAAATGCTGCCTTTGTTGTACTTAAAAATCATTACTCTCTGATATGTGTCGTCACCATGAACTTAGTCCAGGAATCATATTGGGTATTAATTAGTAGCAATTATAAGCAGGCAGGAAGTCATTTCTTTTTAAAAGGTGCCGCCTGAATTACTATTCTGGGTGATGTTTTAAGACACCCTTAGACAGAGGCAGTGTGATTTTGAATGAGGTTGATGAAATTCCGTAGGAGTCCGTATCATCTTTCACAAACATTTCTTGTGAGACGGGGGAAAATAGACACCTTTGGTAGTAATTAGTTTTCAATGATTAGTCTACTTTTATGTATGCCTTTGAAATGTTATTTGATGCTTAATAACACCTTGACTAGAAAGAAATAATAAATTTGAAATTCAGAAGAACCTGATGCATAGATTATATTCTTGCATTCTAAAAGGTTACCTACCTAGAAAATATTATGAATGGAAGAATTTGGGGACTTTGGAAGAAATAGTGTAAAGTCATTTCTTAAACTTCTTTTTAAAGATTATTTAAAGTTGCTTGCGGGAGGACAATAAAGCTAATATTTGACTGTGTTGGTGGCATCTTCCTCTGCAAAGTGATGTTAATTACTCCTACAATTTCCTACCTATGTATTTGAAAATATTTTATTATAGAGTAAAATTAACGTTTTGGTGGACAGTCTAGGAATTTTAATGTATACATTGTATTACCACCGTCACAATCAGAATACAGATAATTCCATCCCCTTGAAAACTTCTCTTATGCTACCACTTGATAGCCACACTCCCCCCCCATCCCTAAGGACTGGCAACTACTAATCTGTTTTCTGTCACTACAGTTTAATCTTTTTGCAAAGGTTTTATAAATAGAATCATACAGCGTGTGATCTTTTGAGAGTGGCTTCTTTCATTCACTGTGATGACTTTGAGATCTACCCAAGCTGTTGCGTGTATTGATAGTCTGTTCCTTTCTCTTACGGAGTAGTTTCCATTGTATAAACGTAACACAGTTTGCTTATTCATTCATTCATTGAAAGGCACTTGGGTTGTTTCTAGTTTCTTTGGCAATTCTGAATAATGATGCCACAAACATTCACGTACAGATTTTTGTGTGAACAATAAGTTCTCAATCCTTTAGGGTAAACACTTAAGAGTGGGGCTTCTGGGTCACGTGGTAGGTATATGTTTATACGAGAGGCTTTGCCCTTCTACATTGCCATCACTGCCTTGTATGTGAGTTTTAGTAGGTCTGCTTCTTCATCAGCACTTGGTAGGAGTTTTTATTTTAGCCTTTCTGTTAGAGGTGTAGTAATATCATATCATTGTTTTAATTTTCATTTTCCTAATGACTAACGATGTTGAACATCTTTACTTAAGTTTATTTGCCATCCGTATATCTTCTTTGGTGAAGTGTCTGTTCATCTTTTGCCCAATTTTTAACTGGGTTGTTTGTTTTCTTACTGTTGAGTTTTGAAGTTCGGGATCCAAATGATTTGTAAGTGATTTTTTCCAAACTGTAGCTTCTCTTTACATTCCCTTAATAGTATCTTTCATAGAGTAAAGGTTTTTAATTTTGAGGAAGGTCAATTTATCAATTTTTTCTTTTATGGATCATGCTTTTGGTCTTGTATCTAAGAACTATTGCTTAACTTCAGATAAAGATTTTCTTCTAAAAGTTTTATAGTTTAACATTTTACATTTAAATCTATGATCCATCTTGAGTTAATTTTTGTGGAAGGCATGAAGGTTATGCTATTTTATTGCATATAGGTGTCTCAACACTATTCGTTGTAAGGACATATTTCTCCATTGAATTGCTTTTACATTTCCATCAGAAATTAATTGGCATATTCCTGTGGGTCTATTTTTGGACTTTCTATTCTGTTCCATTGATTTGTGCGTCTATTCCGTCACTAACCCACAATGTTTTAGTCACTGAAACTTTTTAATGTCTTAAAATTGAGAAGTGTGAGTCCTCCAGCTCACTTCTCTTCCAGAACTGTTTTGTGTATTCTAGTTTCTTTACCATTGCAGATACAGTTTAGAACAAGCTTCTCTAAAACTAAAAAAAAAACCAACCCAGCTGGGATTTTGATTGGAATTGTATTAAATCTATATATTAATTTGGGAAACATTGATATTTTTACTGTTGAATCTTCCAATCCACAAATAGAATATCACTCCAAATATTTTGGTCTCCTTTGAGATTTTTATCCCTAGTTTTTAGGTTTTTGTTTTTATTTTTGTTTTTTTTTATTGATGTTATGATAGATTACAACCTTGTGAGATTTCAGTTGTGCATTTTTGTTAGTCATGTTGTGGGTACACCACTTCCCCCTTTGTGCCCTCCCCCCACCCCCTCTTTTCCCTGGTAACCACCAATCAGATCTCCTTGTCAATATATTAACTTCTACCTATGAGTGGAGTCATATAGAGTTCGTCTTTCTCTGACTGGCTTATTTCGCTTAACATAATACCCTCGAGGTCCATCCACGTTGCTGCGAATGGGCCAATTTTGTCTTTTTTTATGGCTGAGTAGTATTCCATTGTGTATATATACCATATCTTCTTTACCCAATCATCAGTTTCTGGGCATGTAGGTTGGTTCCACGTCTTGGCTATTGTAAATAATGCTGCGATGAACATAGGGATGCAAGGGACTCTTGGGATTTCTGATTTCAGGTTCTTAGGATAGATACCCAGTAATGGGATGGCTGGGTCATAGGGTATTTCTATTTTTAACTTTTTGAGAAATCTCCATACTGTTTTCCATAGTGGCTGTACCAGTTTGCATTCCCACCAACAGTGTATGAGGGTTGCTTTTTCTCCACAACCTCTCCAACATTTGCCGCTCTTGGTTTTGGATGTTTTTGCCAATCTAACAGGTGTAAGGTGATATCTTAGTGTAGTTTTGATTTGCATTTCCCTGATGATTAATGATGATGAACATCTTTTCATGTGTCTATTGGCCATATTCATATCTTCTTTTGAGAAATGTCTGTTCATGTCCTCTGCCCATTTTTTGATTGGGTTGTTTGTTTTTTTGTTGTTAAGCCATGTGAGTTCTTTGTATATTATGGAGATTAACCCTTTGTCGGATAAGTGGCTTGTAAATATTTTTTCCCAATTAGTGAGCTGTTTTTTTGTTTCAATCCTGTTTTCCCTTGCCTTAAAGAAGCTCTTTAGTCTGATGAAGTCCCATTTGTTTATTCTTTCCATTGTTTCCCTCAACTGAGGAGTTATAGTGTCCAAAAAGATTCTTTTGAAACTGATGTCAAAGAGTGTACTGCCTATATTCTCTTCCAGAAGACTTATTGTTTCAGGCCTAATCTTTAGGTCTTTGATCCATTTTGAGTTTATTTTGGTGTGTGGTGAAAAAGAATGGTCAATTTTCAATCTTTTGCATGTGGCTGTCCAGTTTTCCCAGCACCATTTGTTGAAGAGACTTTCTTTTCTCCATTGTAGGCCCTCTGCTCCTTTGTCGAAGATTAGCTGTCCATAGATGTGTGGTTTATCTCTGGGCTTTCAATTCTGTTCCATTGATCTGTGGACCTGTTTTTGTACCAGTACCATGCTGTTTTGATCACTGTAGCTTTGTAGTATGTTTTGAAATCTGAGATTGTGATTCCGCCGGCTTTGTTTTTTTGCTCAGCATTGCTTTAGCAATTCACAGTCTTTTGTTGCCCCATATGAATTTTAGGATTCTTTGTTCAATTTCTGTGAAGAATGTTCCTGGGATTCTGATTGGGATAGCATTGAATCTGTAGATTGCTTTAGGTAGTATGGACATTTTAACTATGTTTATTCTTCCAATCCATGTGCATGGAATGTCTTTCCATCTCTTTATGTCGTCGTCAATTTCTTTCAAGAAAGTCTTGTGGTTTTCATTGTATAGATCCTTCACTTCCTTGGTTAAGTTTATCCCAAGGTATTTTATTCTTTTCATTGCGATTGTGAATGGGATTGAGTTCTTGAGTTCTTTTTCTGTTAGTTCATTGTTAGTGTATAGAAATGCTACTGATTTATGTATGTTGATTTTATACCCCGCTACTTTGCTGTGGTTGTTGATTATTTCTAATAGTTTTTCTATGGATTCTTTGGGGTTTTCTATATATAAGATCATGTCATCTGCAAACAGCGAGAGTTTTACTTCTTCATTACCTATTTGGATTCCTTTTATTTCTTTTTCCTGCCGAATTGCTCTGGCCAACACCTCCAGTACTATGTTGAATAGGAGTGGTGAAAGTGGGCACTCTTGTCTTGTTCCTGTCCTCAGAGGGATGGCTTTCAGTTTTTGTCCATTGCGTATGATGTTGGCTGTGGGTCTGTCATATATGGCCTTTATTATGTTGAGGTACTTTCCTTCTATACCCATTTTATTGAGGGTTTTTATCATAAATGGGTGTTGGATCTTGTCGAATGCATTCTTTGCATCTATTGAGATGATCATGTGGTTTTTGTTTTTCATTTTGTTGATGTAGTGTATCACGTTGATTGACTTGCAGATGTTGAACCATCCCTGTGTCCCTGGTATAAATCCCACCTGATCATGGTGTATAATCTTTTTGATGTATTGCTGTATTCGGTTTGCCAGAATTTTGTTGAGGATTTTTGCATCTATGTTCATCAGTGATATCGGCCTGTAGTTCTCCTTCTTTGTGTTGTCCTTGTCAGGTTTGGGGATCAGAGTGATGTTGGCTTCATAGAATGTGTTAGGGAGTACTCCATCTTCCTCAATTTTCTGGAATAGTTTGAGAAGAATAGGTATTAAGTCTTCTTTGAATGTTTGGTAGAATTCTCCAGAGAAGCCGTCTGGTCCTGGACTCTTGTTTTTGGGGAGGTTTTTGATTACCGTTTCTATTTCCTTACTTGTGATTGGTCTATTCAGATTCTCCATTTCTTCCTGATTCAGTTTGGGGAGATTGTAGGAGTCTAGGAATTTGTCCATTTCTTCCAGGTTGTTCAATTTGTTGGCATATAGTTTTTCATAGTATTCTCTTATGATCCCTTGTATTTCATTGGTATCTGTTGTGATTTCTCTCTCTCATTCCTAATTTTATTTATTTGCGATTTCTCTCTTCTTTTCTTGGTGAGTCTGGCTAAAGGTTTGTCGATTTTGTTAATTTTTTCGAAGAACCAACTCTTTGTTTCATTGATCCTTTCTATTGTCTTTTTTGTTTCAATATCATTTATTTTTGCTCTTATTTTTATTATTTCCCTCCTTCTACTGACTCTGGGCTTTGTTTGTTCTTCTTTTTCTAGTTCTGTTAGGTGTCGTTTGAGGTTGCTTATGTGAGCTTTTTCTTGTTTAGTGAGGTGAGCCTGTATTGCGATGAATTTCCCTCTTAGGACTGCCTTTGCTGCATCCCCAATGATTTGGTATGTCGTGTTCTCATTTTCATTTGTCTCCAGATAATATTTGATTTCTTCTTTAATTTCTTCAATGATCCATTGTTTGTTCAGAAGTGTGTTGTTTAGTCTCCACATTTTTGCACCTTTCTCTGCTTTTTTCTTGTAGTTGATTTCTAGTTTCATAGCATTATGATCAGAAAAGATGCTTGATATTATTTCAGCTCTCTTGTATTTATTGATGTTTGCTTTGTTTCCCAAAATATGGTCAATCCTTGAGAATGTTCCATGTGCACTTGAGAAGAATGTGTAACCTGCTGTTTTTGGATGAAGTGTTCTATATATATCTATTAAGTCCATCTGGTCTAATTTTTCATTTAATTCTATTATTTCCTTGTTGATATTCTGTCTGGATGTTCTGTCCATTGGTGTTAATGGTGTGTTGAGGTCCCCTACTATTACTGTATTGTTGTTGATGTCTTCTTTTAGTTATATTAAGAGTTGCTTTACAAATTTTGGTGCTCCTGTGTTGGGTGCGTATATATTTATAAGTGTTATGTCTTCTTGGTGGAGAGTCCCTTTTATCATTATATACTGTCCCTCTTTGTCTTTCTTTATCTGTTTTGCTTTGAAATCTACCTTGTCTGATATTAGTATAGTGACACCTGCTTTCTTTTGTTCATTATTAGCTTGGAGTATTGTTCTCCATCCCTTCACTCTGAGTCTGTGTTTGTCTTTGGGGCTGAGGTGTGTTTCCTGGAGGCAACATATTGTTGGGTCTTGTTCTTTGATCCATCCTGCCACTCTGTGTCTTTTGATTGGGGAGTTCAATCCATTTACATTTAGAGTGATTATTGAGATGTGGGGGCCTACCACTACCATTTTATGTCTTGTTTTCCGGTTTTCTTCAATTTCCTTTGTTTCCCGTCCCATGGTTTAATCTGTTCTGATGAAGAGCTGCTACTCTCTGTTGTTGTCCTTCTACTTATCTCCTCTGCTCTTGGTTTTGTAGCCCCTTTCCTTTTTTTTGATTTTTCAGGAATGAGGATTTTCCTGAGGATTTCCTGAAGAGGAGGTTTTGTGACAATGAACTCCCTTAATTTTTGTTTATCTGGGAAAGTTTTTATTTCTCCATCGTATTTGAAGGATATTTTCTCTGGGTAGAGAATTCTCGGCTGTAGGTTTTTGTCCTTCAGATTTTTGAATATATCATTCCACTCTCTTCTAGCCTGTAAAGTTTCTGCTGAGAAATCTGCTGATAGCCTGATGGGGGTTCCTTTGTAGGTTAGTTTCTTTTGCCTGGCTGTCCTTAGTATTTTCTCCTTGTCGTTGACTTTTGCTAGCTTCACTACTATATGCCGTGGGGTTGGTCTTCTTGCACTGATAAAGTTTGGAGATCTATTGGCTTCTGTCACCTGAAGATCCATCTCTCTCACCAGATTTGGGAAGTTGTCAGCCATTATTTCTTTGAATAGGCTTTCTGCCCCTTTCTCCTTCTCTTCTCCCTCTGGTATACCTATAATCCTTACGATGCATCTCCTAATTGTGTCTGATAATTCTCGGAGAGTTTCTTCATTTCTTTTTAGTCTTACTTCTCTCTCCTCCTCTGCCTGCAGCATTTCTATATTCCCATCTTCCAAATTGCTAATTCTTTCCTCCATATTATCGGCCCTACTGTTCAGTGCATCTAGATTTTTCTTAATCTCCTCTATTGTGTTCTTCATTTCCAGTATTTCTGTTTGGTTCTTCTTTATCGTATCAAACTCTTTTGTGACATAGCTCCTGAACTCGTTGAGTTGTCTATCTGAATTCTCTCTTAACTCATTGAGTATTTTAATGATGGCTGTTTTGAAGTCATCGTCATTTAGGTTATATATCTCATTTTCTTTGGGATTGTTTTCTGTGTATTTGTTATTTTCCTTCTGTTCTGGAGATTTAATGTATTTTTTCATATTGCTTGATGTTGTAGATTTGTGCCTCCACATAGAGATAGAGTTTAGTTGCTCCTTCCACTTGTTTCTGCTGGTGTGGTGGGGGAGCAGCTGTTTATACTGCACCAACCAGGAACCCTATCCGCAGTTGCTAACTGGGCCTGGGCCTCTCCTCGTAGTCACAGTGGTCCTTTGGATTCCCTCTTCTGCCGTGGGGGCCGTCACGGGGGGGCTTCAGGCTGCTGGTGCCTACTGTTGCAGCCCACCTAGACATGCTCCCTCCTTGGGGTCTGCAACAGTGTTATGGGCTTTTCCAGCGGCCAGGGGTAGGATCACTTATATTTGCCGCTCTGTCACTGTCAGCACCCACAAAATCTCACTTGTCCACTATGGGTTGCAGCAGAGCTATTGGCATCTTCTACAGTCTGTGGTTAGCTCACCTAGCTATGCTACTTTTGTCCCGGGGTCTTCCAGCCTTGTGGCTGCCAGATGGGTGCTCTCTACTAGTGCTGTGCAGAGGCTTTCCCTGAGGCTGCTGTGAGCCTGTAGGGTTTCCCCCTAGGCTACGGAGCTGGGTCGCTGGAACTCCACCCAGCCCCAGTCCTGTTCCCCAGGAACTCGGGGAGCCCTTTGCCCTGTCTGGGGGATAGCCGGAGATCCTGATTTCAGTGGTAGCTGGTCAGCTGCTGCCCTGCCTGATATTCTCCTCTCCGGGACCCTCCCGGTGTTGTGGATGCTGGGAGTAGCCCCTCCGCTAATAGCAGACAGAGAGTTTTGTCTGCTGCCCGGGCGGAACTCTGGAGCTTCCCCTCTGGGCCACAGAGCCAGCCTCTGGAGCTCCCCCCAGCCCCAGTCCTCTCTGATATCTCCGGCAATCCCTAGCCCCACCGTGCAGTCAGTGGCAGCCGGGGGGCCGCCGTACCCTCTGTGATTCTCTCTGGGACCCTCCAGGTGCTGTGAACACTAGGCGGGATCTCCCCGTCAATGGCGGGGTGACACTCTCCCTGCGGGCTCAGGTGTGTAACTCTAGAGTTTCCCTCTGTGTTTAGGAGTAATTGCGGGGGGTTTTGGTAGGGTTCTGGTCACCTGTTTCCACCGTCACTCCTCTGGTGTGTGCTCGCTCCTGCCCTAGGTGTGTGTTGATCTTCTGGGGGAGTCCGTTGGAAGAAAGCCGCTTGCAGGTACTAGGCTGTTTGGTCGGGGTCGGAGAGTTTTCACCTATCTCCACATCCTCCCGGAGGGAAGTCCATCCGCCTTCCAATGTATAGTCCCGTGGGTCTCTCAGACATCCTGAGATGCTATCTGGATATCCTTTGTTAAGCAATGAGTGTCCAAATAATTGTAGAGTTGAAGGGGGGAGACAAAGAGGACTACTCACGGTGCCATCTTGGATCCTCTCCCCTAGTTTTTAGTTTTTAACACATAGATATTATACATGTTTTGTTAGATTTATACCTAAATGTGTCAATTTTTAAAGCTATTTAAAATATATATATATCATTATAAACATATTCGAATTTATGTACATAGTTTTGTTCAGTTTTCATTTGTTCATTGCTAGTAAGTAGAAATGCAGTTGATCTATGTGTGCTGACCTCACTGCTCAATTATTAGTTCTAGAAGTTGGGATATTCTACTTAAACAGTCATGTCATCTGCAAATGGAGACAGTATTATTTTTTCTTTCCAATCTGTATATGTCTTATTTTTCTTGCCTTATTTCACTGGCAGAGACTTCTATTATAATGTTAAGTAGGTGAGATGAGAGTAGACATCCCTGCCCTGTGTCCAGTCTTAGGTAAAAAACATTCAGTCTTTTACTAAGTAGCATGTTATCTACAGGGGTTTTTGTGCATACTTTTTACCAGGCTGAGCAAATTCTTTCTATTCCTAGTTTGCTCAGGGTTTTTTAACATAAATTGATGTTTAATTTTGTCAAATGATTTCTCTGCATTAATTGATATAGTCCTGTCTTTATTCTTCTTTAGACTGTTAATATAGTAGATGACTTTGATTGTTTTTTTGAATATTAAGCTAATTTTGCATACCCAAGATAAACCCCACTTGGTCATGGTGTGCTCACCTTTTTGTGTATTGCTAGATTTGATTTGCTACTATTTTATTGAAGATCTTTGCATCTAAGTTCATGAGGGACATTGGTTTGCAGTTTTATCTGTCTCTGTCTCTCCCTCCGTACTGTCTTTGTCTCGTTTTTGAATCAGGATAAACGGTGGCCTCATGCAGTTAGTTGAGAAGAGTTTCTTCTTCTTCTATTTTCTGCAGGACATGGCATAGAAATAGTATTATTTCTTTTTCACATGTTTCATAGCATCATCCAGTGAAATCACCTGGGCCTGAAGATGTTGTAAGGTGACAGTTTTAAGCAAAAATTCAATTTCTTTAATGGTGGTAGAATTATTCATATTGCTTATTTCATCTTGGGTGAGTTTTAGTAGTTTGTGGCACCAAACATAAAGTTGGTCATAGTAGAACTTTATTATTCTTGTAATGTCTGAAGTCCTGATATTGGCAATGTTATCTTAAATCCTTTTTGTAGTCAGTCAGTCTTGTTAGAAGATTATTCATTTTCTTGATCCTTTCAGAAAACTAGGTTTTGTTTTCCTCTATTTTCTTCCAGTTTCCACTTCATTGATATCTCTCCTTACTTTTATTGTTTGATTTCTTCTTCTTGCTTCAGGCTTATTTTGCATTTATTTCTCTAGTTTCTTAAGGGTTAAGATTAGATTATTGATTTGAATTTTGTTTTATTTTCTAATATAAGCATTTACTGCTATAAATTTCCCTCCAAGCACACCTTTAGCAGTATCTTACAAATTTTGACATGTTGTATCTTCATTTTTGTTCAATTTAAATATATTTTCTATTTCCTTCAGAATCTCTATGAATCCCTATTTGATTCACATGTTATTTAGAATCATGTTGTTTAAATTCCAAATGTTTGGGAGATTTTTCTACTATTTTTCTGTTATTGATTTGTAGGATAATTCTATTATGGCCAGGGAACATACTTCACATGATTTTATTTGAAATTTGTTAAAGTTTGTTTTACGAGCCAGGATATGGTCTAGCTTCTTTAGTATTCTACACATACTTGAAAAAAATAGATATTCCATTGTTTTTAGATGAAATGCTCTATAAATGTCGATTACAGTTGGTTATGAAGTTGTTCAGTTCTGTTTCTTTGCTGATTTTCTGTCTGCTTATTCTACTCACTACTGAGAGTGAAGGGTTGAAGTCTGCAACTAGAATTGTGTATTTGTCTATTTCTCTATTTGGATCAGTCAGTTTTTGGTTTGTGTTTTTAATTCTGGGTTATTATAAGCATTACAGTTAGAACTGTTATACTTCTTGGTGAAGTGACCCTTTCATCACTAGGTAATATACTTCTATTACCCTGTCAATATTCTTTACTCTAGAGTTTAGCTTGTCTGATAGTAATAAAGTCATGTCAGATTTCTTTTGATTAGTGCCTGCATTAAATGTCTTTTTCTATCCTTTTACTTTTCACTTACTGGTATCACTTTAATTGAAGTGAGATTCTTATAAATGGGATATAGTTGGTTGGTGTTTTATATCTGTTCTGAGGATGTCTGTTGTTTTGAAACTGATGATGAAGGAGTTACAGTTTTCCTGGATTAGGGTGAAACTGTGCCTGTACCCACAAGGTTAACACGGGAAACAAAGTAACAAAGCTTCTGAGCGTGCCTTGCAGAACAGCAGGAGAGAAGCACTGATAAAGAGAGCAGCTTGCTGACAGCCCTTTGCCTGACTAAGCGTCTCGCAGAAGCATTGAGCAGTGGCCCCTGTGCAGAGGACTCTTTACACTACATCCCCCAAGGCCACGTGGTCCCTGTCCCCATCTCTGTGTGTCACAATGTACTTTTTTGGAAAAATGCTTAGAACTGCACATAGGCAAGTTAATATGTGACTGGTAGAAAATTTGTATCCTCTACTCAAACTTTTCCTTCTGTCTCAGATAAGGAAGTAACTGAAGATTTCTTAGATTCCTCAGGAATGTTGTATTCAGCAGATCCACTATGGAGAGGCACCCAATGTTCTGCAGTCATCCATAACCTGACATTTCTGAGCCCCCTCCCAACCGTGTTTGCCTTATATAAGGAATTTCCAAACCAGTTCTCCTTTAAGGTGGGTTTTTTTAGAATGATAGTCTGCCATCTTCTGATTTGCTAGCTTATTGCTTATTAAAGTTCTTTCCTTACCACTGTCTGCTTGACCTTTTATCTTGCAGCGTGCAAATTGAGCCCTTGCTTGGTATCAGTTTAATTGGCACATTTACACCATTTGCATTTAATGTAATTACATAGTGACCTGCTTGGATTTAGGTCTACCATCTAAATACTCTTTTTCTGTTAGTTCTTCCTTTATCTGTACTTTGGTTACCCCTTCCTACCTTCTCTTGTGGTATTTAAATATTTTTCATTCTTCCATTTTAATTTATCAATTATGTTTTTCTCCATATACCTCTGTATAGTTTTTTTCCTGGTTGTTTCAGAGATTAAAACATACGTCTTTAACCTTTAACAATCTACTTAAAATCAGTATTTTCCATTTTATTTGGAATATAGAAAACTTACCATATGTTGTTCAGGTTGGATAATTTCTATTGTTTGTTTTCAACTTTATTGACTCTTTCTCTATCATCTCCATTTTGCTGTTTCATTCATCTAGTAAACTTTTGGGGTTTTTTGAGTTTATTGCATTTTTAGTGCTAAAATTTCTATTTGGTTCTTATTTATATTTTCTATTTCTTTGTTGAGAATTTCTGTCTTTCTACTTGAGCACTTGCCTTTACATTTTAATGTATACACATATTTTAAAATCACAATTCATTACGTATTTTTAAAGCATGAATCATTTATATTCAGGGTGCATGCAATAATTTTTGTTTTGATTTGTTTTAGATTTAAATTGTACAGTGGATCAGAAATCACTTTTAACTAATTAGCCTAAATTGGCCAGAAATATATGTGAGTTCCTAATTATCGACAAATCTTGTCATCTTAAGTGAGGTTAGTGAGCCGACTAATGAAGATAGCCTCTTTCTCTCCTCAACATCACTAAATGATAAAACTGACTAGAGAGGAGAGGCCAAGAGGAAACTCTTCTTGCCCAAACAGACAAGAGTTTGCAAAGTCAGGAGTATTTACTTCTAAGGTAGCTGAACCACAGTCTAAGCTTGGGCTGCTGAGATATACAACTTGCTCCTTCAGATGATGATTTCAGATGCCTCCCTCTTCAAATTCTTTGATATAACAAACAAAACAACTTAATGGGCACTCAGCAGTGTGCAAGTCTTAGTTTAAGAGTGCTAAGTAATTAGTATCATATACATGAGGGAAACACCAAGATCATAAGACTTTTCTACTGTGGCACTAGAAGTTGGAAATTATTAGTGGAATAATTGTATGATAAGGGCAATCATAGTATTTTCCCTTTTATCTTCCATGTCCAATAAACGGGCCTGTTTCTTTTAGTGCTGCCTGGTTCTAAAGTGTGCTTAATTTGATTAAAACATGGCCTGGGCAAGTGGAGACTTGAAATTTTTTAGCTTGGTAGTCATTTGGGGACATACTGGCAAGATGAGAATGTCAGCAGGAGAGGGTTGGCAAGGTGTTTGTGAGAATGAAACTGGAATGTAGTAACTACTATATCTGAGATGTACAAGCCATCTCTTAGGCCCCATTTCTGATCCTCTCAGCTTCACCTGTCTGGGCATCAACTGTTGCTGTGTGCTCTGATGACCTTCGCACAGATGCAGTCTAAGTGTCTCACTTCATGCCCTATGGCTCTCACCTCTGCTTCGGGGCTTCCCTGTTCATTAAACCTGGGACACTGCAGGGCTCTGAAAGTCAGCAAGATTTCATGCCTTGTGTAGCAAAAACTTCGATTGGTGCAAGCTACTAGCAAATTATGTCACTTTCCCCTTTCTCTGTGCACCCAAAGAATGGTCCTGAGGTGTACTTATTTGGTTTCTCAGGGAAAGGGCTCAGGAAATCAAGAAATCAATTGTAGCCACCTGATACATTTTCTTATTAGCTTTCCCTCCATCTCTGCTTCACTCCCTTTGTGTCTCTCTCCTGCTTCCTGGTATTGCAGTCCCTAATCACACATTAGCACTTAAAGCTATGTCTAATCTTCTGTTTTCTGGGGAACGTTGGCAAAGACGCATAATAACATTATTACTTAATTAAGAGACCCATGTGAAGTATAATAAAATATGAGATAAGCATTTCCAATTGAATATGGATATTAAATAATTATGTTTAGTTTACTGCAATGAAATTTGTTTACTTCACTTTTCAAATTTAATTTCCACTTCCTCTTTCCACTTCCTCTTTCCACTGCTGAGCGCTCAAGGGGACTCTGGTCTTGAGCCTTTTACCAGGCGTGTGCTGGGGAATCTGTACTCAATAAATAGTTGTTAATGACTTTTGAGTTCTTTTAATAGAAACTTAAGCAATATACAATGTGGAGGTAAAACTAATTTTTATATCCCCTCAGAATTACCTTACACGCTATGAACAAGTTTAATATATCTCTGGATCTTTAAAATAGTTATGTGTGGTAAGCAGAGAAGCTGGTTTATTTATCTTGTATAGGACTGTCATTAGGGGTCAGGGAGATTTTGACATTTACCTTACATCACAGAGGAGATAATTGTGAGAACCAGAGTCACAGTTCTACCAAAGTTTTGTTTTTTCACCCCTTGATCTCTTTGACATTAGGAGTTCACAATCACTGGGTTTTATAAATGAGTATTTTGAACACGTCTATAGGCGAGATCTGTAATACAGTTTGATCTTTCAGTTGATGTTAATTATTAAAAAGTTTTTTAGTTTATGTAATGTAATAGAAAATATATACAGTCATGTGCTGCTAACAGTGCTAGGGCAAGGACAGATGGCACATACGATGGTGGTCCATAAGATTGGTACCATATGCCTAGGTGTGCATAGGCCATGCCATCTAGGTTTGTGTGAGTACGCTCTATGACATTTGCCAATGAAATCGCCTAGTGACGCATTTCTCAGACTTTATCTCCGTCAAGTGCTGCATTACTGTAATACGTGACAAAGTGAACTTCAAATAAATTAATCAATTCTATAAAAGAAGCAAATTGTATTTCACCTAGATTTTTGTCTTGACACATCCTATGCTATTTTATAAGTGATTATTATTCCAAATATGTTTCATTTGTTTATTTAAAAAAATGCATTTTTCAAAGTTCAGTCCTTACATGTCCTCATTGGAACAAACTGTAAGATTGTCTATTTCTGCAAATAAGAGGAGAGATTTCTGTTCTACTTATCGAGAATGGTCATATAAAACTATAGGAGAATTTATGTCCAGATGTCTAGCATATACTAATGAGATACATAAGCATAAATAATATATGAAAAGCAAATATATTATATCTGAAGTGTGTAATCTACATAATGTGTTATAAATAACTATGTTGTTTATTTTTGATATATCTGGACTGATCTTTGTACTGTAAAAATTAAATAGTATTTTTAAAATACAAAATATTTTAAAAGATTTTTGACAGTCAAGCCAAGTTAAATGAAGGCACAATATTTCTTTACTACACATTTTTTCTCTTTTTGATAGTTTGTGTCTGTTTTTCACCATGAGATTTCTCAAATGATGGTTGAGGTATCGAATGTGTAATAATTAGTTACTGCTTAGGTCTCAACAAATCCTACTTCAATACTTTCTGTATGTACAGTGAGGGGGAAACCGAAATATTTTTTCCTGTGTGTCAACATTCTCACTCCTCATACTTCATTAAATCAAGATGATAGAAATCCCTGAAGACTGAAGTACAAATTTTAGAGCTGTATTGATTTAACCTTCCCTTTGTAAATATTTCATAGTTCTATAATGTGCAAATGCAGCCACACACAGAACAAAGGATTGCACGTTTCTGTTAGTAGGCGGAGGGCGTAACTGACAGCTTTTATTATTCCATTTAGAAAATAATACATATGAAAATGTGTGAGGCTATTTTGTCACTATTGTGGATGTCAAGAAGAATTGATGAAACATTGTTTTTAAAGCAAAATACTTAAAACGTGTCATTTTTCAAGTGTAAACCCATTTACATTTTATAATTTAAAATTTTTTTCAAATTATTTCTTGGTTCTTTCCAAGTAAGGGGCTGTTTGTTGTCGTTGGTCTTTTGTCTCTCCTTCACCGACACTGTGAGGAAACTCAGGATTTAAACATGTGATATTATGGAAACTTCCATATCGACACACAGTGTTGTGAAGTCACACATTACTGTGAAGTCATGGGGGTATAAAAATAAATATATTTCATTGAAGGATCCATCAAGGAACTAACCTTTCTCATCTAAGGCTTGAGAGTAAGGCTGTAAAAATGACAAATACGTTATACTATTGTTTAATGTTTTTCCTTTTTAAGCTTTATATAAAAATGAAGCCATAGTCAACCCAGAAGATTTTTGTGAATGATGATATATTAAGACATAATAAAAGTATTTTTCTGCTGTCATTGAAATGACATCAAAAAGGGGATGATGATTTGTTATTTCAATACTTACTTTGCTAAGAAGGAGGCAGAGAAAATGGAACTATGGGTGAATGAGAAGAGACTAGTATCATGAGATATCAGGGTGACCTATTTCATTAAACAGAAAGTTTGATAATTACATACACACACATACACAACCACTTTAGGGAAAGATTATTACGGACTTATAAACTAGTGACTTTAGTGCACTGAAACAAAAATTCAATTTACATCAAGGCCAATTGCATTCAGAATTCTAGAACACAGTGATGAAGTTCACCTATAAAGACAGAGTTTTTACAAACAGGGGCCAAAACCTTTCACTAGAGGGCAAACTTTATTCAGTACAGATAGATTTTTCAGCATTTAATCTGTGCTGAATTTTCTTATACGATTTTCCCGTGAAAATACAACAAATACAGATATACAAAAGGAAGGCTAATCATATTCAATTTCTTGTACTAATTCTTTAATTGAAGACCGGATGGCTAGTTTTTATTACTGCATCGGTAGGGTATGTGAGTATGTGTTGTATGTATGTGTGTGAGTTTTCACACATATGTGTAAGTGTGTGATGTCCCACCACGTGGTCTCATTTAAAATGAGTTTTATGTTTTTGGAGACAGTTTAGACTTTATTGATTTTGACATTTCTGATTACTCTCTCATAGTGTTTTCTCTAGAAGATGTCTAGATTCCTCATCACACATTCAAGTTAAATAGGGGAAGTATGGCTATCACAAGTGTCCCCTCGAGCCTGCCCTTTTGTTATTGAATATGTACACATGAAATCTTATTTGGGAATAGGCCATTTTTTGATCTCACAGTCTACTTTTTCTTAGTTATTCTCAACCCCTTTCCCTGTACATATTTCCAGGTCAAACCAGGCTATCTATTCTCCCAATCTATTGTAATGACTGAAATATGGTTACTAATTTCACTCAGCAAGTATTTATTGATCACTTGCAATATGCTAGATATAGCCCCTCAGTGTAAGTTAGAGTGTCAAAAGACTTATATCTTTAGGAGAGTCTGCCTACGTGCCCCCTTCCTAAGTTTTAAAAAGTGTCTACACATGATGAAGTCACTTCTTAGATGTAAATGACCTGACCTGGTGTCTGGCCACACGCTCAGTTCCATGAGCAGCGTGGCATAGGTTGTGGAGAGACCAAAGAAAACACCCAGAGAAGGCATGGGAGACATAAAGGTTTAGTGGATCTCACTTATGGGGAAAGTCCGGGGCGGCTGGACCATGATGTGCACCTGCACCCGCTATGGTGCACAGGGAGGAGGTCGCTTATATAGGCGGGGGAACAAAGGCTACCTGCTTGCCAAGAGGGGCTGTCCTTGGTACAACCAGCATTCCCAGGAACAGTAGCTCACACGGAAGGGCTTTGTGTTGCCTCAGAATGTGATGCTCTTTGAAACAGTTACAATACCAGATGGTTGTCATCCTGCCCAGAAAGGGGCCAGAAGGACACATGGTTAAGATAGGGCACATAGGCTAGCACCCCTACAGCTGGAGTATTAAAACAAATATTTCAGGGAAGGCTCCATCAAGGAAGAAGTAACTTTTCTCATGTAAAGGTTGGGAGGTTTTTTTCTTATTTTTTAGGCAATCCCGTACCACCCCAAGCAGGAAGCCCCAGGCCCTTACTGCTGGGCTTGTCATGCCCCAGGGCCAATCTGCAGAGGCCAAGGTATGTCTACTACCCTTCTAAGCTCATGCCTGCCCCACAGATTTTGGGAAGGGCCTAGGTTGTTTTTTCTAGCCACAGCATCCCATAGTGGCCCCAGCAGAGACAGAGCTGAGCAGGCAGGGGGACCTCGCCTGGGGCTGCAGAGTGGAGGGTGGGAGGGCGTCCTCTGAGTGCTGAGTGTTAATGAGGAGCCATTGGAAAGGGGGACGGACAGGGTGACATCTGTGTGCCCAAAAGACCCTCTGGCTGCTGTAAGCATGGATGGTGTGGAGATGGCTTTGATCCCAGTTAAAGGCAAGAAAACAGGCTCAGACAAAGGACTAGTGTGATCTGGGGTGGGGCCCCTCACTAAAGAAGCTGACTTCCGGGGCACCGCCACCTGCCCCTCTTGGTGCCAAGTTCTCAGGCAGATCCCCCCGACTCAGAACCTATAGCTTCACCCTGGGGGATATTCACTGACCCTCAGACTCCTTCATGCTTTCACAGATTGACACTTGTCTAGGGCCCGGCCCCCAGGTAAACCCTCCTTGGAAAACATGTCTATGAAGTGAGGGAGACAAAGTAAGCAAAGGGAAGAGAATATGCATATTGCATCTGTTTATTTATTTCTTTTGTTCAATATTCAAATGAATGTAAACAAATGTTTATCGAACACCTTCTATGTCCCAGGCAGTTTCTAGCCATTTGAGAACTGTGAAGAATAAACAAAACACACAAAATGCCCCCAAGGAGGCTACATGCTGCTGGGGGAAGTAGACAGCAAACATATAATATAAAATAAAGAAGTAATTTATATGGTACAGTTAGAAGGTTAGAAGTCCTATGGGAAAAAAGAAAAATTAGATCAGGATAAAGGTGATCAGGAGTGCTGGTGGGCAGTGGCATTATGGCATGATAAGGATAGATCTCCTTGGAAAGGTGGGATGTGAGCTAAGTCTTCAAAGACGGTAGAAAAGTAGCCAAGTAGATGTTTGGGAAAGGACCCTCCAGTCATAACAAACATCCAGGGCAAATTGGGAGGAGCAACTATTTAGAAGGCCAGTGTGATTATGGAGCAGCTGAGTGAAGTAAGGGAGGAAATCGATTATATAGGCACAGTGAGTGACCTGATTTATGGTTGAAAGGAACCACCTGTCTGTTGTACTGAGAATAGAGCATCAAGGGAGCAGGGCAGAAGCAGCATAGGAGGAGGAGGCTTGAAGGTATCCACGTTGGAGGGCCAGTGACTCAGACTTGGGCAGGACCAGTGCAGGTAGTAGGAAGTCATCAAAATCTGGATATTTTGAACATATCCAATCTTCTAGATAATGGAGTAAGAAAGAAAGTGGAAGTCAAAGATGATGTCACAGTTTGGGCCTAAACAATGGTGAAGATGGAGTTGCCATCAAAAAAATTGTAGAAGAATGCAGGGGAGTAGGTTGGGATTAGGTAAGATCAGAAGCTCAGTTTTAGACAACCCAGTGGACTAGTAAAGAAGTCAGCAGGATGAGTCTAGACTTCCAGAGAGAGGTCTGAGCTGAGGATATCAACTTAAGAGTTGTTCACATACAGAAAATATTGAAAGCCAGTTGGCTGGACGAGATCTCCAATGGGAGTGAGTGTTGATGGAGACACGAAGAGATACATGAAATGTTGGCTTACCCTAACATTAGGAGGATGAGAAGAGACTTCTCTTCACCAGAGAAAGTGGAGAAGGTGAAGTACATGAAAAACCAAGACAGCATTTTGTCCTGGAAGGCAAATTAAGAAGTATAGCAAGGAGGAAGGAATGATCCACTATGGTAAACGCTGCTGATAGGTCAAGGAAGGAGAGGACGGAGAAGTGACATTGCAGAAAATGTGGGGGGTTCAAATAAAAGACTTTAATTCCTTTTCTTTGCAAGATAAATTCCAGAATCTTCTAAAAGGTGATAACTCCATATGCATTAAAACACATCTGTAGCATCAGATAGGTCTGGACTTGAGTCCCAGCTCTGTCTGTCATTAGTTTGTGACTTTGGGATAGTATCTTACCCTTCATGAACCTCAATTTCCTCATTTGTGAAAAGTAGTAGTAATATCTGCACCACAAAGTGGTTGGGGCCATTAAATATTTAAGTGCTGGTCATCTTCCTGACACTTGGTGAGTGCTAATAAATGGAAGCTGTTATGATTGTTGTAATTACAGTCATAATTATTATTAAGCCTTATGGTCAAGGCTGCCTCAAATGTGGTCCTAACACCTCTCCAGCCCAGTACCTCACTATGGTCAAAGTTGCTGCTCATCATCCCCAGAATGTTCTTGTGTTTTCTCTCTTCCATTTTTCGTCCATGCGTTTTCCTCAGGTTAGATACCTTCCACCTCTCTCTGCCTATCAGGATCCTATCCAGTCTTCAAACTCTTGCTCAGGTCTTATTAACTTCTGGGGAGCTGCTTTCATTCTTCCAGCAAGATGCAGCTTCGGTATCCTCGGAACTCATCTAACACTGATAACTACACCATCAGTCTGTGTCCAATACATAGTGCATCAAGAAGACTAATCTGTTTACATGCCTTGTCTCTCTGCACTACAGTGTGAGTCCTGAGACGTTAGAGATTTCGGTGCCTCCTCCAAGGTGGGACCGTCATGGTAATTTATAGAGACCCTCAGGGTTGGTGGATAGATGATGATGTTACTTCTTGGGAGTTGGCTTCATACCTGCACTCCTGTCTGTTTTGAGGGCTAGACTTTAGATCCTTTTACCATAGTTAGACAAAGACCCATTGGAAATTTAGAAGTTTTTAAAGAAGAAGTTCAGACAGTAAAAAAATTCTGTGAGACTTGGAGTGAGTAACTGTACTTCTCAAGATAATAAAAGCGTTATTATTATTTGATATCATTAGTCATTAAAGTACATTTTTGTATAAAACTTTATGTTTCTGCAATGTGGATATTTCACACTTAACTAAACTTTATTAGGATCGTTGTATGTGCTAGATTCTGTGCTGGGTGCCTTCCTAGTTGTTCCTACATTTAATTCCTAAAACAATCTTACAACTCTGGAAAAAAAATTTTTTTTAAATAAATGAGTGATTTGAGTTTCAGAGTGGTTAAGCAACTTGTCTACTGTCACACATTTATCTCCAGATTCCAAGTTTAATGTTCTTTCATGCACATTAATAATAATTATAATATCAGTCTTTGTTAAGCACTGAATCTGGATAGGGTGCTATATTCAGTCCGTCACATATTACATCATTTGATCCTCACAATACACCCATGAGGAAGCTGCCAAAGACCTGGTTGAGATTCAAGGAAGTCAAGACTTTGCCCAAGATCACACAGGTAGGGATTGGAGAGCAAGGATTTCAATCCAACTGGGTCTGATTCTGAAGTCAGTGGTTGTCGTGCTCCTTTATAGCATCCATCATTTCAGAGGCTTATTCCTATTAAATGAGAATTAATTTGAGTAGGGGCAACACATGTATTTTGCCTCAATGTGACAACACTGTAGACTGCTCCTAAAATGTCACATGCTAGAAAACACTGGCCTGAATTCTCTTGTTTGGTTTTTACTTGAACTGCTGGTGGAACTCCTGAAATGCCTTCCACATCTTTGACCCCGTGTCCTGCCTCTCCTTCTTTGCTTGCGTAACTCTCACGTGTTCCTCAAGCCTTTGAATAGCTGATACCTTTTCTGGGAAGCCTTTCTTTCTACCTCCAGTCTCAATAGAAGCTGTAGCTCAGACGTGTTTTCATGGTGTTCTGGGCTAATCTCTATCATATGCCAATCACAAAGCTTTCCTTTTTTCCCTCCGCTGAATTAGGACTTTAAACTTCGTAAAAGCCTAGAACGTGGAAGGTGCTTGGAAAAGTTTGTTGCATGAACAAACAAACAAAAATTAATTCTAACCAGTATCTTTAGCTATCTCCCTATGGTCAGTGATTCATCCTTCAGCAAAACAATTTCTCTTCTCTATTACAGAGACACGCTTCTCCTCGCTTCCCACCCTGAAGTGGTTCTCTTCCTCCTATACGTTGGAAGCAAGAGCTTTATTTTGTTTAAGGAGCTTTTACTGGATCATTCTGGATTTTACATATGATTTCTTTGTTCTTAAGCCATCATTACCTCTGCTCTTCCCAGCTTTGTCAAGTGACATTTTCTCTAAAGCTGGGTTTTGCTTCTTTTTGTTCTTATCTGAATTCCTTGTCAATTTTGCCTTTGGGTGGTCTATATTAAAAAAAAGTTCCTTGATTAGCTAAAAACCATGTCCTGAACAATCATGAATGAAATATTGTATAGACAGAAAATCACAAACATTAATGCTGTGACAGTCCAAATATTCTCTGACGCAGACGAGGAGGGAAGGGGGTGTGGTCAGGATGCTTTCTGAACTGTACATCCCTAGATTGTGGGCTTCTCTTTAGTGACTCTAGGCTGGGCTGTTTTAACTGCCCAAAAGCTGAGGTCTGATTTGGGTGAGTAGAGAACAACTCTTGCTGGAGTAGTTTCAATCATCTTACCACACTCTCTCCTCCCTTAATTAGATGCTACAGAAACCCTTGGAATTAGCTACTAGAGTTAGCCATCACAATGAAGGGCCTAGCACACATGGCACATTTCTTTAAAGAACCACTACATTATTATTACTAGAAGCACATAAGAGGCACCATTGCATATACTGGCAATTGATCAGGCTATGCTTGCTGTCAGATTCAGGCTTAAATTCTATTTCTGCAATTTCTTAGAATCTATCATCTCGGACAAGTTATTTAACTTCACTCAAGTCCAGTTTACTCATCTTTAAATACGCAATCATAGTTCATTAAAATTTGACAGTATTGTATGATGTGACAGTGTCTGCATGCAATAGCACTCAATAAATAGTGGATCATACAAATATATGTTGTATAGCAGTTTATAAATCACGTTTACATGAAACAAATTCATGGGAAAGATGGTCCCTATCTCTACCACATGCATTAGGAATTTTAATTTCTCTGTCTCTTCTTTAGACTTTGTGTTATCCAAAGCAAGAGAGAGTTTTATATTCATATTTTCATCCCATGGTCTAGCAGAGTCAATGGAATATAGTAAAACTTTAGTATGTTTTCTTTTTGTTTTGGTGAGGAAGATTGGTCCTGAGCTAACATCTGTGCCAATCTTGCTCTATTTCTTTGTATGTGGGATGCCACCACAATTGTATGTGGGACACTGCCACAGCATGCTTGATGAGTGGTGTGGAGGTCTGCTCAGGGGATCCAATCCCACTGACCCTGGGCTGCCACAGCAGAGCGTGTGAACTTAATCACTATACCACCAGGCCGGCCCCATTCTTTAGTATTTTTTAAACTGAGCTTTGGAGAGGTTCAGTGGCTTCTTAGAGGTCTCTCAGCTAGAAAGTTGATGTTCAATATGGGATGCACATAAGACATCAAGTCTAATGAGCTTTCCACTCTAATTTTCCAATGGTTGTGTGTCTAGTAGCAATACTATGTCCACTGGTGGTCAAGACCTTTAAATAAATTGTTCACTGTTAGGTATGATTTTATTTTGACTAAAAATTCCATCTATTTAGCTCTATAAGTCTAGTTAAATATGCAGTCTTCCTATGCGGAATAAGAATAAGGGCAGGGCCTTAAAGGATGTGGAATCTGTAGTCCCTTAGTGGAGGCTGTTCCTTCTTTAGCGTGAAGGCTGCAGCTGGAGTGGCATCTAGCTTAAAGTCTTGGTAGTTCATTTTTGGGCTCATAGTCAAACATTTCTAAGGCATAAATACTGAGTTGCACACTCCACACATTGGCTACAGCAGGGACAATGTTTGAAAGCCTTTCATTTACATGGTTTGAGGTCAGAATGAAGTTCCATAGATTTCATTGTGATGTGTCTTATCTCTAGATAGATCCTTTCCATTAGTTGGTAGATACTTTCCCTCAGTGAATATCTGATGAGAAACATGGATGTTAAATGACTCACTTTCATCCCAGAGACCATCTCCCACATTTTAGAATGAAACGTCATAAATAACCATCAACAGCTTTTTGCTTTTTTTGTAGTGGGTAATCAAAGCCAGACTTTAAGTCACTTGACGTTCTTGAAAACCACCACATTCCTGGGTGAGTCTATTCTCAAACTCCCCAATTAACATGAAGGCATTAAAAAGACTTAGAGAGAATATTGTGGTTCAAAATGAGAGAAGCTGAAGCATAAAATAGGGTAAAATCTAAATTATGTGTAAAGACACAACTGCTTGAAAGACACAAACTATTATCAGCTATCAAAAATGATTGTGTTTAACATGGTGTGTACGTACAGCTCAGGGATGACCAATGAAGAATTCTGAAATCACGGTTTAGTTAAATGATGGCAAATAGGTTGTCATTTGTGGTACAACCCAATGAAAAATATCTAGGAGCATTTTTTAAAAAGACCTTAAAGCTACTTCTCTCTTAGTGGGAAGAGTGCTATGGGTAAGCAGCAGTGTGTATACAGTGAGTGCAAGAAGGAGGAAGAACATTACACATAGTACCAGCTTGCCACTGTGGACCTGGACGAAGCCTCTGCTTAGTTCTGGAGAGAATCTAAATTCATTTCATTACTTCTAGAACTTATCTAAATATATTCTGGATGTCTCCTTAGCAGTTCCCAGATAATTTAGCTCACCTCTCTTCTTTTTCAGCTCTTTGCGCTGTTTGGGCGTCTCCAAATAAAACACCAAATGCACATGTTACAAGGCCATTTATCAGAGTCTCTGTTTTGGAGGATCATTGGCCATGAACTACCATAAAGAAATATTTTTTTTTTTTAGCATAATTTCATTCAGGTCATATTTAATTGTAGTTTAAACAGGAAGGCAGGAACGGGTCTCTTGTCTTTCACTGCTTCTCTGTGAGCAGTCCATAAGAGGCTTCCTATCTAATAATTGTGTAGAGTTGCTTCAAAGGAATCTTTCCAGAATCTGCTCCCAAAACTTAATGACTGAGACTCCAACAAAAGGCAAAGCTCTAAAACTCATTTACCTAGGAGGTTGGCTCTTCATAGATTGGTATGTTGTGGAGCAAAACATTAAATGATCAGATTCTTTGATAAAATGTGTATTCATGTAATCAGAGATCAATCAATGTTTGCATTCCTAAGTTCCTCTGTAACTTATAACAAATCCCCAAACGTGTCCCAAGTTAGTCCTTCTTTTCCTCCTTCCTTCTTTCCCTCCTTCCTTCCTTCCTTTCTTCCCTCCTTCTTTCCTTCATTCATTTCTTCCTCCCTTCTTTCCTTTTTTCATTCCTTCCTCCCTTCATCGAACAGTTAATCAAGAAATGTATAATAAATATTTATCTTTTGGTTTAACACGGTGAATAAAGAATAGACATTGCCTGCCATCTAAGAACTTGCTCCCCAGTTGAGGGAATGTTGAGTGAATAATATAATGAATTTACAAAATATGGGGAATGGATGTGCATTATTTCCAAATGATATGCATGAAGCCTTAATAAGTGGTTTTGACCATGTTTTCAGGAAGATATCTGCGATCCACTCTTGCTTCTTGCCTTTTGCATTTACAGCTAATAACATGAAAAAGAAAATGAATGCTAGGAAATAAATACTCTTTTCTCCCACATTTTTGTAACGTTTTTCTCCTTATTTGGTTCTTCTGATTCATCAAGTTAATCTCAAAATCGTTAAGTGGTCAGTTCCAAATAAAGATCGATTGACATGTGACAGACAAATGGACACAGCAGATGATGTGAAACCTGACTCAGAGGAGAAGAAATTGTTTCAAACACATCCTCTCTCTCCACCACATGTACGCCAGCCTCCTGGTAATTTTGAAGATGACCTCAACTGAATATATGAGGAGAAGAGGTTCCCGCCCCTTTTCCAGGATTAAAGTGTTTGGTTTTAACAAGAACTTCAGACTTAATCTTTGTTTGCTTCCTTATCTTTTCTAGTTCCACTGAGCTTTTTAAACATAAATACCCTGAAGCGGCACACACTCAGCTTAAAACACTGGAGGCTCAGCACATGACAGTCACAGGGCTCTCTTTCCCACCAACTACTAGAAACAAATCACAGGGCTCTGTCTCTTCCTTGCAGTCAGTGGGGGAAAACCAGCCCCTCAGCACTCCCCACCCTCCGGTGCCTGCCCTGACCGAATCTCCACATCTTGCTTCTCCATAAACACAACCGTGGGCGTTGTGTCCAGGTTGTAACACCCAGTGGTTAACCAGGAAAAGCTTGACTGAGTCTATCTGCTCAGGAGCAAAACAAATTAAAAAAACCAAAGTGGACCCCTGTACCAGGAATGCAAAAATCTGGTGCAGGTGCTCACAGCAAAGAATTCATTCCCATTTTTCACCCTGTAGCAGGAAGCAGTGATGCTATTTGGTATATAATCTTGTTATACAAAGTTCTAGGAAATAAAGCGTGACTTCATCACCACCCTTGCCCAACACACACACATGTTAAAGTAAAAAGAGTGTCCAGTTAGATACTAATACACACATATTTTACAAATCCTACAGTATAAAATAATACAGCTATTTTGGAAGAGGGGCATTTTTGAGAATAATTGTCAAATGTGTTATAATGACTCATCTACAGGATAAAAAGCTCTCAGTAGTTCTCAGGCCTCCTGGGTCTCTCTGTGCTCCACAAGATCAGAGAGAAAAGGCAGGGATAAAAAAAGATGGAGAGACCTCCCATATGCTCCTCTGCTCTCCTCTCTGTTCCTCATCCCCAGCACCCCCTTGGAGTTCTCATAGACCTGCTGATCTTTTTATGATTGTCCTGTATGCAGTACAGTCTCTAGTAATCAGAAAAGGGAGGTTCTTTCAGTATCTGTTAAAGCTGGGCACAGGGTGTTTGGTAATATGAAGGAGGAGAGAGAGATTTTGACTTTACCTTGACAGCTCTGTGGCATCTGGTCCAGCTGCCCCCTGCTCTGAAGGCTGGGTCACTTACTTGTATGTCCAGCCCCATCCCAGGATCTGAAGGCAATGCAGGCCCCAGGAAGCGGGTGTATGGCCAGCCTTGGGTCAGTAACTTAGTGACTCAGTCTTGAGTCAGGTTTGCTGCTAATTCTGCTCTGAGCTTAGACACCTGGGCTCCTGGCGCCTGGACCAGTGACTTGCTCCTTTCTGATTGAGTCTTTCAGTAACCAGCCCGCAACCTTGTCCTCTCATTACTTTGCAACGGGATCCCTGACTTGATCCCTAGCTATCCGTTGGTAACGAGGAAGTGCCTCTATAATCTATCCTAACTTTTAGGACTGGGTTTCTTCATTCTGAACTCCAAATTCCCCAAGCTTGAATGTTTGACAACTCCGCCCAGAGTTTCGCAACAAGGCTCATTCACTTGCCTGGACATTGACCAGCGTGCTCTACTTCATTTTTCATTGATGTCTCTTTTTCTTCTTCTCCTTTTCTGTATATACTTGAAGAGAATTCCAAGGTCATAGAAATTCGCAAAAAATTGTTAAGGTTTGACATTCCTATCCTAATACTGATACGAGATTAGCATTACACTGTGTCCCTGAATGCCCTTCCCCCAGTACGAGATCTTCGGTCTGGCTTCTAAGTTCGTAGAATCTAATAAGTGGAGCCTGCTTACAGTCTCCTATCACAATTTTCCCAATTCCCTGTGTGGTAGGCAGAATTCTGCAAATGCTCGCTGAGATTTTACACTCTAATTCCTGGAAGCTGTGAGTATAATGAGAGATCATTCCTATGATTGTGTTATGTTGAATGGCACAACTGACCTTGAGAGAGGGAGATTATGAAGATAGACCTCATCTCATCATGTAGGATCCCTTTAAAAAGCAGAGTTTTCTCCAGCTGGTAGGAGAAAGAAAAGTCAGAGAGATTTGATGCTTTCTTGCTTGTTTGAAGATGGAGGGACCACATCCAGGCAGCCCTTAGGAGCTGAGAGTGCCCGCACCCCATCCTCTGGCTGATGACCAGGTAGGAAAGGGACACCTAGTCTGACACCCAAAAAGGAACTGAATTCCGCTTATCACTTTAATGAGCTGGGAAGCAAATATTTTTTCCAGGGTATCCAGATAAGAATCCACTTGGATGACACCTTGATTTCGGCCTTGTTAGACCCTGAGGATAGACTCCATTTCCTCTGCCTGGGTTTTTGACCTAGAAAACTGTGAGCTAACAAATGGTTATTTTAAGTGGCTAAATTCGTGATAATTTGTTACAGCAGCACGAGGAATATACCCATCTTCCTTACTGTCACCCAAGCCTTGGCGGAAATAAGTTGGATCCGAAATACAAGAATTCTAAGTCTGAGCAACATGTTTTATGTACTCGGAAACTTTTTTTCCTTTAGATGCTTAAGTTTGATTGAAGAACGTTTTGTGATTAACATATGCAAGCTATGATAGTCTCTTATTAATGATGGTCTGCTGTCATCTTAAGAAACATTCAAAGGTAAATTCAATAGCCTTTAAGATAGAATAATAGAAGCTTTTATATCCTGAGTCAAAAAGGGCACTTTGTCTCATAAACACAGTGTGTTCCTCTTCGGGTCTAACAGGAGCTGACAGGAATGAGACAGAATTAGGCTGTCAGACTTAGTGAGGCTGAAGTATTAAAAAGAAAACATCACAACCATTTATTTATCGAAGTTAGAGATTATGAACACATTTAGAGGAATTTAGTCTTGCAATGATAAACTTTGCTACATCATTTAATATTTGATTCACTTGCATTTATCTTTAAGGAAATAGTGAAATACAGCATAAATTCTAACTTTACTGTATGATAAAATGTGAATGTTTTATGGAAGGACATCTAGTAAAATAAGCTTTATTTTTTTTTTATTTTTTTTTTTTTATCAATGTTATGATGGACTACAAGCTTGCGAAACCTCAGCTGTACACCCTTGTTAGTCATGTTGTGGGCACACCCCTTCCCCCTCCGTACCCTCCCCCCACACCCCCCCCTTCCCTGGTAACCCCCGATCGGATCTCCTTCTCAATATACTAATTTCCACCTATGAGTGGAGTCATATAGAGTTCGTCTTTCTCTGACTGACTTATTTCGCTTAACATAATGCCCTCGAGGTCCATCCACATTGTTGTGAATGGGCCAATTTCGTCTTTTTTTATGGCTGAGTAGTATTCCATTGTGTATATATACCACATCTTCTTTATCCAATCATCAGTTTCTGGGCATGTAGGCTGGTTCCACGTCTTGGCTATTGTAAATAATGCTGCGATGAACATAGGGGTGCAACGGACTCTTGAGATATCTGATATCAGGTTCTTAGGATAGATACCCAGTAATGGGATGGCTGGGTCATAGGGTATTTCTATGTTTAACTTTTTGAGAAATCTCCATACTGTTTTCCATAGTGGCTGTACCAGTTTGCATTCCCACCAACAGTGTATGAGGGTTCCTCTTTCTCCACAACCTCTCCAACATTTGTCGTTCTTGGTTTTGGATGTTTTTGCCAATCTAACGGGGGTAAGGTGATATCTTAGTGTAGTTTTGATTTGCATTTCCCTGATGATTAGCGATGATGAACATCTTTTCATGTGTCTATTGGCCATATTCATTTCTTCTTTTGAGAAATGTCTGTTCATGTCCTCTGCCCATTTTTTGATCGGGTTGTTTGTTTTTTTGTTGTTAAGCAGTGTGAGTTCTTTGTATATTATGGAGATTAACCCTTTGTCGGATAAGTGGCTTGTAAATATTTTTTCCCAATTAGTGAGCTGTTTTTTTGTTTCAATTCTGTTTTCCCTTGCCTTGAAGAAGCTCTTTAGTCTGATGAAGTCCCATTTGTTTATTCTTTCTATTGTTTCCCTCAACTGAGGAGTTACAGTGTCCGAAAAGATTCTTTTGAAACTGATGTCAAAGAGTGTACTGCCTATATTCTCTTCCAAAAGACTTATTGTCTCAGGCCTAATCTTTAGGTCTTTGATCCATTTTGAGTTTATTTTGGTGTGTGGTGAAAAAGAATGGTCGATTTTCAATCTTTTGCATGTGGCTGTCCAGTTTTCCCAGCACCATTTGTTGAAGAGACTTTCTTTTCTCCATTGTAGGCCCTCTGCTCCTTTGTCGAAGATTAGCTGTCCATAGATGTGTGGTTTTATCTCTGGGCTTTCAATTCTGTTCCATTGATCTGTGGACCTGTTTTTGTACCAGTACCATGCTGTTTTGATCACTGTAGCTTTGTAGTATGTTTTGAAATCGGGGATTGTGATTCCACCGGCTTTGTTTTTCTTGCTCAAGATTGCTTTAGCAATTCGTGGTCTTTTGTTCCCCCATATGAATTTTAGGATTGTTTGTTCAATTTCTGTGAAGAATGTTCTGGGGATTCTGATTGGGATAGCATTGAATCTGTATATTGCTTTAGGTAGTATGGACATTTTAACTATGTTTATTCTTCCAATCCATGTGCAAGGAATGTCTTTCCATCTCTTTATGTCATCGTCAATTTCTTTCAAGAAAGTCTTGTAGTTTTCATTGTATAGATCCTTCACTTCCTTGGTTAAGTTTATCCCAAGGTATTTTATTCTTTTCGTTGCGATGGTGAATGGGATAGAGTTCTTGAGTTCTTTTTCTGTTAGTTTATTGTTAGTGTATAGAAATGCTACTGATTTATGCACGTTAATTTTATACCCTGCTACTTTGCTGTAGTTGTTGATTATTTCTAATAGTTTTTCTGTGGATTCTTTGGGGTTTTCTATGTATAAGATCATGTCGTCTGCAAACAGCGCGAGTTTTACTTCTTCGTTACCTATTTGGATTCCTTTTATTTTTTTTTCCTGCCGAATTGCTCTGGCCAGCACCTCCAGTACTATGTTGAATAGGAGTGGTGAAAGTGGGCACCCTTGTCTTGTTCCTGTCCTCAGAGGGATGGCTTTCAGCTTTTGTCCATTGAGTATGATGTTGGCTGTGGGTCTATCATATATGGCCTTTATTATGTTGAGGTACTTTCCTTCTATACCCATTTTACTGAAGGTTTTTATCATAAATGGGTGTTGGATCTTGTCGAATGCTTTCTCTGCGTCTATTGAGATGATCATGTGGTTTTTGTTTTTCATTTTGTTGATGTAGTGTATCACATTGATTGACTTGCAGATGTTGAACCATCCCTGTGTCCCTGGTATAAATCCCACTTGATCATGGTGTATAATCTTTTTGATGTATTGCTGTAATCGGTTTGCCAAAATTTTGTTGAGGATTTTTGCATCTATGTTCATCAGTGATATTGGCCTGTAGTTCTCCTTCTTTGTGTTGTCCTTGTCAGGTTTGGGGATCAGAGTGATGTTGGCTTCATAGAATGTGTTAGGGAGTTCTCCATCTTTCTCAATTTTCTGGAACAGTTTGAGGAGAATAGGTATTAAGTCTTCTTTGAATGTTTGGTAGAATTCTCCAGAGAAGCCGTCTGGTCCTGGACTCTTGTTTTTGGGGAGGTTTTTGATTACCGTTTCTATTTCCTTACTTGTGATTGGTCTATTCAGATTCTCCATTTCTTCCTGATTCAGTTTGGGGAGATTGTATGAGTCTAGGAATTTGTCCATTTCTTCCAAGTTGTTCAATTTGTTGGCATATAGTTTTTCATAGTATTCTCTTATGATCTCTTGTATTTCATTGGTATCTGTTGTGATTTCTCCTCTGTCATTCCTGATTTTATTAATTTGCGCTTTCTCTCTTCTTTTCTTGGTGAGTCTGGCTAGGGGTTTGTCAATTTTGTTAATTCTTTCGAAGAACCAACTCTTTGTTTCATTGATCCTTTCTATTGTCTTTTTTGTTTCAATATCGTTTATTTCTGCTCTTATTTTTATTATTTCCCTCCTTCTACTGACTCTAGGTTTTGTTTGTTCTTCTTTTTCTAGTTCTGTTAGGTGTCGTTTGAGGTTGCTTACGTAAGCTTTTTCTTGTTTAGTGAGGTGAGCCTGTATTGCGATGAATTTCCCTCTTAGGACTGCTTTTGCTGCATCCCAAATGATTTGGTATGTCGTGTTCTCATTTTCATTTGTCTCCAGATAATATTTGATTTCTTCTTTAATTTCTTCAATGATCCATTGTTTGTTGAGAAGCGTGTTGTTTAGTCTCCACATTTTTGCACCTTTCTCTGCTTTTTTCTTGTAGTTGATTTCTAGTTTAATAGCGTTATGATCAGAAAAGATGCTTGATATTATTTCAACTCTCTTGTATTTATTGATGTTTGCTTTGGTTCCCAAAATATGGTCAATCCTTGAGAATGTTCCATGTGCACTTGAGAAGAATGTGTAACCTGCTGTTTTTGGATGAAGTGTTCTATATATATCTATTAAGTCCATCTGGTCTAATTTTTCATTTAATTCTATTATTTCCTTGTTGATTTTCTGTCTGGATGTTCTGTCCATTGGTGTTAATGGTGTGTTGAGGTCCCCTACTATTATTGTATTGTTGTTGATGTCTTCTTTTAGTTCTATTAAGAGTTGCTTTACAAATTTTGGTGCTCCTGTGTTGGGTGCGTATATATTTATAAGTGTTATGTCTTCTTGGTGGAGAGTCCCTTTTATCATTATATACTGTCCCTCTTTATCTTTCTTTATCTGTTTTGCTTTGAAATCTACCTTGTCTGATATTAGTATAGCGACACCTGCTTTCTTTTGTTCATTATTAGCTTGGAGTATTGTTCTCCATCCCTTCACTCTGAGTCTGTGTTTGTCTTTGGGGCTGAGGTGTGTTTCCTGGAGGCAGCATATTGTTGGATCTTGTTCTTTGATCCATCCTGCCACTCTGTGTCTTTTGATTGGGGAGTTCAATCCATTTACATTTAGAGTGATTATTGAGACGTGGGGGCCTACCACTCCCATTTTGTGTCTTGTTTTCCGGTTTTTTTCAGTTTCCTTTGTTTCTCGTCCCATGGTTTAATCTGTTCTGATGTAGAGCTGCTACTCTCTGTTGTTGTCCTTCTACTTATCTCCTCTGCTCTTGGTTTTGTAGCCCCTTTCCTTTTTTGGATTTTTCAGGAATGAGGGTTTTCCTGAGGATTTCCTGAAGAGGAGGTTTTGTGGCAATGAACTCCCTTAATTTTTCTTTATCTGGGAAAGTTTTTATTTCTCCATCGTATTTGAAGGATATTTTCGCTGGGTAGAGAATTCTCGGCTGTAGATTTTTGTCCTTCAGATTTTTGAATATATCATTCCACTCTCTTCTAGCCTGTAAAGTTTCTGCTGAGAAATCTGCTGATAGCCTGATGGGAGTTCCTTTGTAGGTTAGTTTCTTTTGCCTGGCTGTCCTTAATATTTTCTCCTTGTCGTTGACTTTTGCTAGCTTCACTACTATATGCCGTGGAGTTGGTCTTCTTGCATTGATAAAGTTTGGAGATCTATTGGCTTCTGTCACCTGAAGATCCATCTCCCTCACCAGATTTGGGAAGTTCTCGGCCATTATTTCTTTGAATAGGTTTTCTGCCCCTTTCTCCTTCTCTTCTCCCTCTGGTATACCTATAATCCTTACGTTGCATCTCCTAATTGTGTCTGATAATTCTCGGAGAGTTTCTTCATTTCTTTTAAGTCTTGCTTCTCTCTCCTCCTCTGCCTGCAACAATTCTATATTGCCATCTTCCAAATTGCTAATTCTTTCCTCCATATTATCAGCCCTACTGTTCAGAGCATCTAGATTTTTCTTAATCTCCTCTATTGTGTTCTTCATTTCCAATATTTCTGTTTGGTTCTTCTTAATCGTATCAAACTCTTTTGTAACATAGCTCCTGAACTCGTTGAGTTGTCGGTCAGAATTCTCTCTTAACTCATTGAGAATCTTAATGATGGCTGTTTTGAAGTCATCGTCATTTAGGTTATACATCTCATTTTCTTTGGGATTGTTTTCTGTGTATTTGTTGCTTTCTTTCTGTTCTGGAGATTTAATGTATTTTTTCATATTGCTTGATGTTGTTGATTTGTGCCTCCGCATGGAAATAGAGTTTAGTTGCTCCTTTCACTTGTTTCAGCTGCTGCGGAGGGAGGAGCAGCTGTTTATATTTCACCAACCAGGAATCCTGTCCGTAGTTGCTAACTGGGCCTGGGCCCCTCTTCGTAGCCACAGTGGCCCTTTGGATTCCCTCCTCTGCCGTGGGGGCCGTCACAGGGGGGCTTCAGGCTGCAGGTGCCTACTGTTGCAGCCCACCTAGATGTGCTCTCTCCTTGGGGTCTGCAACGGTGTTATGGGCTTTTCCAGCAGCCAGGGGTGGGATCACTTATATTTGTCGCTCCGTTGCTGTCGGCACCCACCAAATCTCACTTGTCCTCTATAGGTCGCAGGATAGCTATTGGCATCTTCTACAGTCTGTGGTTAGTACACCTAGCTATGCTGCTTTTGCCCTGGGGTCTTCCAGCCTTGTGGCTGGCGGCTGGGTGCCTTCTACTGGTGCTGTGCAGAGGCTTTCCCTAAGGCTGCTGTGAGCCTGTAGGGTTTCCCCCTAGGCTACTAAGCTGGGTCTCTGGAACTCTCTCCAGCCCCAGTCCTCTCTGAGATCTCCAGCAATCCCTAGCCTCATGGGGTGGGCAACGGCAGCTGGGGGTCGCTCCGCCCTCAGGGCTTCTCTCCCGGCCTCTGCCGGAGCCGTGAATGCTGGGCGTGGCCCCTCTGCCAATGGCAGACAGGGAGTTTTGTCTGCTGCCCGGGCGGAGCTCCGGCGTTTCCCCTCCGGGTCGTAGGACCGGCCTTTTGAAAGTTCCCCCCGCCCCGGTCCTCTCCGAGATCTCCGGCAATCCCTAGCCCCACGGGGCGGGCAACGGCAGCTGGGGGTCGCCCAGCCCTCAGGGCTTCTCTCCTGGCCTCTGCCGGAGCCGTGAATGCTGGGCGTGGCCCCTCTGCTAATGACAGACAGAGAGTTTTGTCTGCTGCCCTGGCGGAGCTCCGGCGCTTCCCCTCCGGGTCGCAGAACCGGCCTTTGAAAATTCCCCCC